>NC_091158.1:28952652-28960152 GCF_040958095.1 Procambarus clarkii
TAGGAGACGAAATTCTTCAAGAGTCAGAGAGACAGAGAAAGACTTGGGAGTTGATATCACGCCAGACCTGTCCCCTGAAACCCACATCGAGAGACATATGCCAGGTTGGCCAACATAAGAACGGCCTTTAGAAACTTATGTAAGGAATCCATCAGAACTTTGTATACCCCATATGTCAGACCAATCCTGGAGTATACAGCTCCAGCATCGAGTCCATATCTAGTCAAGCATAAGACTAAACTTAAAAAGGTTCAAAGGTTTGCCACCAGACTAGTACCCGAACTGAGGAGTATGAGCTACGAGGAGAGACAACAGGAATTAAACCTAACGTCGCTGGAAGACAGACAAGTTAGGGGGGACATGATCACCACATACAAGATTCTCAAAGGAATTAATAGGGTAGCTAAAGACAGGCTATTTAACACTAGGGGCACACGCACTAGGGGACACAGGTGAAATTTGGGTGCGCAAATGAGCCAGAGATATTAGAAAGAATTTTTGTAGTGTCAGAGTAGTTGACTAATGGAATGCATTAGGAAGTTAGGTGGTGGAGGCAGACTCCATACACAGTTTCACGTGTAGATATGATAGAGCCCAATAGGCTCAGGAACCTGTACGTCAGTTGATTGACAGTTGAGAGGTGGGACCAAAGAACCAGAGTTCAACCCCTGCAAGCACAACTAGGTGAGTACACTCAAGACGAATCTACAGTGATCACAGAGATCCGCTGTAACCGTCTCTCTTTACGTGCTTCCCCATCCTGCGCTTCTCTCAAGTTGCGGGTTAATGAGACAACATCAGGCCATAAGGCCGATTCCTTGAAATCAACGCAAGGAATCATTGCACTCCAAAAAGGATTCAAAAATATTATATGAGTATTCACTTTGGATAACTGGCTTTACATTAAAAGCCTTCTCACATTCTGTTATTCTCTGTCGTTGATTAAAGATCAAACTCAACACAGTCCGCAGGTGGTAAGATCTGCAAGACCACGTGTGAGCAGGTGGTGAGGGTGCGGCTGGCGCGCCAAGACAACTATCTCTCAGCGTACACGGGTAGGACAATGAGGAGGCAGCGCACGTGGTGCCTCTAGGTCACAAAGGTGGGGTTCGCTCACTCCCAGGTGATGGCGGAGAAGCTCATGGAGTCACAGCTAGGCAGAAGGTAGGAACGATGGTAATCTCACCCACGGCGGTGAGGTGGGCGGCATACAAATGGTGGTAACCACGTGTTAAGCACACGGGGTGACAAGCACGGCTGATGGAAAAGTCCACAGAACTGTTCGTAACTTACGTTATTCCCACAAAATAAACGTTAGATAACTGGGAAACGTTTTCTCACTTCCCTCTAAACAGTTCACATAGGGATATGTTGACGGATCGCTGCAATTAGGCCCGATAATCACGGATTACTTATGCGGTCCAGTTGCATTCTACGAGCGATCACAGGTGGAGTTTCTCTCTATATCTCTCTTCGGGCTTATTATCGAACATGCAGATGTCACGGATTCTGACAGACAAGAATGCGAGGACGGAATAGCGTTAACAAGTTAATTATAAATTTGTGCTCAGACAGTGATTTTTCTAGTTTGGCCGTAACTACAGATTTCACATCTTGACAACACAGGCGACACTTCCAGAAGGCCAGAACAGGTTCTCCCCGACGATTAACGGGGTGCCTGTGAAACTCTCCCCCTTGTTCTTCAAAGGAGCCAATCAGGAAATGGCATCGTGGAGGCCCACAGGTGCCGCTCCCAATCACCTCTCTCCCCTTGGTCACATGATGTCCGTGACACTACGCCAGGAGGCCTGGGTGTTTACACAGGATGTCAGAATAGTGGGTCCTGGCGACCCCAAACTACTGCCAGTACCACGCAACACAATAAGTGAATATTTTCAACCTTAGAATTAACTAATGTTAGCCTTATTATAATTGCTGTAATTTTCTTTAGAGAAACACTATTGCAGCCTCTGTAGTATTCCTGAACAGCTGCCTGAGTGTGCCAGTTGACCGCGTGTATTGTGGGTGGACCGGTCGTCCCTTACTCCCCTTTCGGGTTGAGGGACTCTCCCTCGCTGTCACTTACCAGCTCGGCCAGGCCGACCCCAGGGGTGTCGCTCGACCCTGGCTGAGGGTCCTGGCAACCGTGCTCTTTGCTAGGCCTTCCATTCCCACCTGGGGTCTGTGGCATACAAGACACAATAGCACAATCCTGGGATGCGGTTGCCAGCAGAGAAATCTCTTCTTCTTTTCCTTTTGTTGAAGTTTTTCTCTTGTTTCAACATAGTGTCCAGGTGTCTCCTTTTCTACACCTGTCACTATCAGCCCAGTTTGCTCTACCGACTGGGTTACCCAGGTGAGTCTCTTCTTCTGCTGCTTGACCTCTCATCTGACTGAGACCAGGGTCTCTTCCATGCTCTTCCTGAAATTTCTTTGCTGTCACTCCCCTGACAGAGTGCAGCTCCAATGGTATAAATAAGTGAGGCTGCCGCTCGCTAATGTCTCACGCTGTGACAGCTGTTACAGGCGCTCGATCGACATCCGTATTGAGCGTGCAGACACTCCTTCAGTAGTACCCTTACATCTAATGCTCCTGGTTCTTCCGCGAGGTGGAGGCAACCTTCTCGGACCCAGCTGACTGGAATTCCATTCTGTCACATCCTATTTGTAACTCCCCACTCTCCCTTCTCCTTACATCTAACTCTCTATTCTCCCTACATCTAACTCGTCACTCCCTTCCCCCTTACAACAAACTCTCTTTCGTCTCCCTACACCTAACTCCTAACTCTCCCTTCTCCCTACACCTAACTTTTCACTTTCCCTTCTCCCTGCACCTAACTCCTAACTCTCCCTTCTTCCTACACCTAACTCCTCACTCCCTCTTCTCCCCATGTACACACACACCTCTCCTTCTGGAAGTTGTGTTCCCACAGCTGCCAGCAAACCTCTCTACACTCCAGGTTCTCCTGACAGTCCGAGCCATTGTCAGAGAAAATGATATACAAAGTGACAGTGCGACTCCTCGGAGTCTACAAACGCTCTGATCGCAAAATTACAGCAGCCATTGATAAGGCAACATCAATGGAACCAGTTGACATCCATATAATATGCATGGTAACGAGGCCAAGGTAATTGTGGCAACAAAACCAGACCTACAGAAGATCCTGGATCCGCAACGCCGGGTCCCACTGCTGGAGATAAACATCTCAACAATTACTCCCAGATAAATCACTGCCCGGAAAACGATATTTGTGAACAGGCTGAACCGCTGGTTAGCGGGTGAGGTACCCGACACCAGAGTGCGGCAAGTAAACGAAGAAAACCCTACTCTGAAAGCGACAACAGCTCTACTCATCAAGACCAACGATGCCACTCGACTCACGATGAGGATGACCTTCGAAACAGCAGAACAGTTTCAGGAAGCAGTGAAGAACGGTTTCAAGTGCTTTGGAATCACCTCTTCCCCAAACCAGATCGCCTTGGAGAAGGTTTACAACGTGAGACAGTGCTACAAGTTCTTCACCTTTGAGCACTTCTCCAACAAGTGCCCACAACCAACGGCTAAGTGCAGCGCTGCTCATGATCCGGTACTCACAACTACAAGTACTGTACCGCCACCACTAAGAAATGCACGAACTGTGAAGAACAGCACACCACCACCTCCTACTTCTACACAAAAAGGAAGGAGGAACTAAAGAAGATTAAAGAGAAGACCACCACTCCGCCGATCCAGCCGATCACCCAGTCGCGAGGCAAGTCGCCGCGACCTTAAACCTTGGACCTGACCCATTCCCGAGCATCCCTTTTATAAGACAGATGCAGACTACGATCGTACCAGTCCTACCAAACAGTGGCTCTTCCCAACAGACCACCGGCCTCCACAATGGGGACCTAAGGACCAACCAGCACCTTCACAGACCCTTGCATTACATGCAGGCATCATCCCTGGTCTTATTTGACTAGCAGAGAGGCTTGTCGGATGCAAGTCTCACTGCATCCACAACCACTCCAGAGACTACCACCAGGACGACCAGGAGGTCGATATCAACACAGACTCCAGAACCACCCATGAACCGGGCAGCATAAACAGAGGTATTTCCCTCACCAGCTCCGAACACTCCTACCATCACCATCTCAGCAGCCTTCTTGAGGTTATCTTGAGATGATTTCGGGGCTTTTTAGTGTCCCCGCGGCCCGGTCCTCGACCAGGCCTCCACCCCCAGGAAGCAGCCCGTGACAGCTGACTAACACCCAGGTACCTATTTTACTGCTAGGTAACAGGGGCATAGGGTGAAAGAAACTCCGCCCATTGTTTCTCGCCGGCGCCTGGGATCGAACCCGGGACCACAGGATCACAAGTCCAGCGTGCTGTCCGCTCGGCCGACCGGCCCCCCTTACCTCAGTTTGCGAGACAAAACACAAAATCATCAACTATGAATGTTACTGACTCCTCAAATGAGGAAATCTTAGTAGGAACTCCATCGCCACAGTACAAATACGACACCTATTCAGCACAAGACCTCCTCATTGAGGCCACCACACCAAACCCCAACGACAGCACGGCTCAGCCAAAGAAAACACAGAGGACCTAGAGGTCTAACCTAATCCACCAGATCCATAACTGGTACAGCCAGCCCTCCGAGGTTGAAATCCACCATGAAGAACCCCCCATCCATCCCCAGATCTCCAGTATCAGCTATTGGTAATGGCTCGAAAGAGCCTTTTCCAATTACGGTCTATTCGTGCCCGTGCCGCCTGTAGGGTGGCTTAATCTACATCAATCCTCAACTGAAGTCCTGCTCTTGGATTGAATTGGCACATCCACGGAACCCATCTCTAGGTCTCAAGTATCAGCTATTGATACAAATAATGGCTCCAAAGAGCCTCCATTTACGGGTCACCATAGCCCGTGCTACTTGGAACTTTTTGTTCTGAGTGGCTGAATCTAAAACAACAACAACAACAACAACCTCTTCTACCTAGACTTAACTCTACACGCCCCTTTCCTAATTACTCACAAAAACACGCACACACCCTTGCGTGCACCTACAGCCAACAATTTTATTTAGCTTCTCAATACATGGGTGTCATAGTTAAGGTCATTCAAATTGATCCTAACGTTTCAATTTATTTGACGACCCAATATTTACCTGTAATTACCACACAACAGTTTTGAGTCTATATATGTGTGTAACTTTATTTCCAGCCCCTGTCACGAGAGCGTTGATATCACTCCCTTCCACGAGAGCTGCGAGAGGCTGCTCGCCTCCTCCCGGCCCACTGATGGCAACATCACTCAGGGAGAAGTTGACGTCGCCACTGGTGGAGGCGGAGCTTTTGTGGACCAATCAGTGGTGAGGAACACTCCAGCACAGCGTGAGGCCAGCCACGCTCAAGCATGGCTTCATGTTACTGATAGTAATATAACTGCATCAGCTGACCCAAACACGACTCATATCAAGCTTAATGGTCAAAGTATACAATCGTCAGCTGTTCATAATCAAGTTGTAAATATTGATGGCACCATGCATCAAGCTGACAGTGCCGGCGCCACAGTGGAAGAGGTTACAGCTGTGTGTGACGTAATGGCAGCATACGTTACAGTGTGTGGAGAACATGATGTCACTCTTTCCCTCCCTCCACTCTGCGGTGAGTCATATAACACTGATTTTATTTTCATTTATACAACACATTGTAAAATAGTTTTTGCTCCTGGGTAGTAATTATTTTTTTATATTTGTTTATGCCTCAAAAAAATAGAAAAATGGCAGTTTTTTCATTAAACCTTGTTTTTGTGACCAGGACAGTGATATTTTGAAACTTACGAATTTCCAATGAGAAAACAGCTTCACCCACATTGACAGAGGGAATGGTCTAGAGTACGGGATGAACATAGGCTGGTTGGAGTTCCCAGAATTCAGATTACCAGTGCCACATTCAGACAACGACGATTTTTGGTACTTCCGAACAGCTTGACAGCTAAATACCTTCAAAACAAACTTTCCCAACAAAATTTAGCTCTTTTAGTAATATGCACCATTATTTACTGACATTGGAAACTTAGCACAAATTTCCTGCTGTCAATAATTTGCCCGTACTCGCATAAAACAGACGAGCCTTACACAGCGTCAATGGTTTCTCAGGCCAGTGCGCTTTACCTGAGTAAGGGATTACTATGTTTTACCAGGATTAGGGGTAACTATTCTTTTTAAAAATTTCACTCCACTTGCCTCCTCGCCCTTCCGACCAACCACACACTATACAATTATAATTTGTATAAGAGACAGAGATAGAAACAGTTAGACTGAGAGAAACAAAGACAGAGACTGACAGAGGTTCAGAAACGGAGTCTAACAAACACAGAGACAAAGAAATTGACAAACAGATGGCGTATGCTGTATCCTGCTGGTTGGCCTGTTGTTGATAGTATAACTTTATGCCAATAGATGTCATATGCTGTATTTTATGGCTGCTGTTTGTCGCGCCTGTTGGTAGTGCTTTCCTCCCGATAGATGGACTCAAGTGTATTATTACCTCCGTATTCACCGTAAACATTTATGTATATAGCCCACAACTTATTGTCAAAGTTTCATATCTTGCTGGTATTAAGTACCTGAAGCACTGCAATGACTTTATCCTCTCCTGAGGACATCATCGTAATGCTTCTGAAGTTTTCCCATGGAGGCTGTTGAGATAGATCTATCATGAGGTTATCTTGAGATGATTTCGGGGCTTTAGTGTCCCCGCGGCCCGGTCCTCGACCAGGCCTCCACCCCCAGGAAGCAGCCCGTGACAGCTGACTAACACCCAGGTACCTATTTTACTGCTAGGTAACAGGGGCATAGGGTGAAAGAAACTCTGCCCACTGATTCTCGCCGGCGCCCGGGATCAAACCCGGGACCACAGGATGACGTGCCCAGCGTGCTGTCCGCTCGGCCGACCGGCTCCCCGATATAGATAGATAGATATAGATAAATATATATAGAAACCTAGATAGATATAGATATAGAAAAAATATATATAGATAATATAGATAGATAAAGATATAGAAAAGAAATATATATAGATAAATAGATAATATAGATAGATATATTTAGATAGATATACAAATATATAAAGAGACAGAGACTGATAGACACAGCTAGATACAGACATACTGATCGATAAAGGCACAGAGAAACACTGAGGTACCGACAGAGATACAGAAGATAGATAGCTGAATAAATAGGTGGATAGATAGATACAGGGATAGACTGATGAGTACATGGATAGATGGATGAATAGGTAGATGGATGGATAGACCAAATGAGCGTTGAATAGTTAGATGAAAAGGTAGTTGGATGACTGGATAGAAAGATGAGTAGGTGCATGGACAGACGGATAGAAAGTAGACGGATAGAAGCTAGATGGGTAGAAAGCTATATATATGCAACTGACGATCACAAAACTGATCATTTTTATGCGGAAAATCCACAGAGAAATGTGAAGGGAAGTGAACGT
>NC_091158.1:28965152-28967652 GCF_040958095.1 Procambarus clarkii
GCTCGCCCCTAATCAGGAACCTCTCGTCCTCCGGGAGTCAGAGGTTTATAAAGCTATCGTTTCATTTCCCCCGGGCTCCTCAGGAGGCTACACAGGGGTAAGACCTCAACATGTGAAGGAAATGGTGAACCCTGTTCTTGGCCCAGCTGCAGAAGCGCTCCTGACAGAAATCACAACGTTTGTCAACAACTGCCTCGCCGGGTTAATCCCTGATGAAATCAAACCATTCTTCTTGGTGCTTCCCTATGTGCCCTCAAAAAGAAGGGGGGAGGAATCAGACCCATTGCCGTTGGTAATACCCTTCGCCGCCTAGTTGCAAGGGCTGCTGTCAGAAGTATCCGAACGGAAGCAGCCACCATGCTGCAACCCAACCAGCTGGGGTTTGGAGTCCCCCAAGGCTGTGAAGGCAGCGGCTCATGCTGCACGAGCCTACATTAGCTCTCGTACTGAAGACCAGGCAGTAGTAAATTAGATTTTAAAAACGCTTTCAACTCGGTCAAAGGGAAGCAATCCTCACTGCAGTCCAGGAACATTGCCCAAGCATTCTCCCGTTTGTGTCAGCAGGCTACAGCAAAGACTCAACCCTCCTGTTTGGCAAACATGAAGTCACCTCAGCAGAGGGAATTCAACAGGGTGACCCACTTGCACCGTTCCTCTTTTGCATAGCGGTTCGAGAAATTACAACCAGACTGTCCAGCGAGCTCAACATCTGGTTCCTGGATGATGGCACTCTGGCAGGCACACAAGATTCCCTGCTAGAAGACTTACAGCTGGTGAAGACACGGGGGGGAGTCCATGGGTCTCGTTCTTAGCCCCTCCAAGTGCGAAATTATTGCATCTAGTGAAGTAATCATTAGAGCAGTGAAATCAGTTCTACCAGAAGCCTCAGTCGTTAAACCTACCGACAGCACACTACTCGGAGCACCTCTGGGCCACAATGCCATTGCTGCAGTCCTTGACGAAAAGTTTAGAGACCTAAAGAGGATGGAAGAGAGAATTGGGGACTTGGACTCCCACGATGCCCTCTACCTTCTCACAAGTGCCTTACCCTGCCCAGGCTAGTACATACTTCTTAAGGTGTGCACCAACTTTTGGCAACCCACTTCTAATCAATATGATGAGCTCCTCAGGTCAATATTCAGGAAGGCGCTCAACCTAGATTTAGATGACAGTCAGTGGGACCAAGCAACACTACCAGTGAGATTTGGAGGATAGGCATACGAAAGGCAACTGAGGTAGCACTTCCAGCATTCTTATCCTCATGTACAGCAGCCAACGAATTGGTAGGGCAGATCCTACCAGAGCGTATGAGAGAGACAGCGGGAACTCATGATCAAACGTTCATCGAAGCAGCCAGACAATGGGACACATTGCACACCCTCAACCCCGACCACAAGTCCCAAAAGACCACAAGGCAGGCCCACTGGGATAGCCCCATAATGGAAAAGACTGTCACAGCAATGATTGACAACGCTGATGCTGAAAACAAAGCCCGCCTCCTAGCGGTAACAGCACCCCACGCCGGGGATTTTTTATTTGCTATGCCCAATGCAGCCCTGGGAAACTCGCCTCAGTCATGACGCTCTCCGCATTGGAGTTGCCCTTCGCCTTGCCGCCCCCATCCTCACCGAACATAGGTGCATCTGCGGAACTGCGATGGCAGACCAATATGGTCGTCATGGTCTTGGTATGTCGTAAATCACAGGGTAAAATTGCAAGACATGAAGAAGTCAACGACATCATCAAGAGGAGCCTCGCCACAGCCCGCTGCCCGGCACAAGAGAACCACACCTTATCCAGACCTAACGACCCTCAGAAGCGCCCTGATGGGGTCACCTTGCTACCTTGGAAGGATGGTAAGCAAGTGGTATGGGACTACACGTGCGCTGCCACACTGGCCAGTACCTACCTCCACTACAGCACACGTGAAAGCGGTGGTGCTGCTTCTTTCAGGGAATCGCAGAAAATTATTAAATACAGAGGTCTAGCACACTGCTACAGCTTTGTTCCGATCGGCTCGGAGACCCTCGGTTCGTGGGGAAGAATGTGCATTGAAGTTCCTGAAGGAATTGGGGGACAAATTGATCAGCGCTACAAAAGACCAGAGAGCAAAAAGTTTCTTGTTCCAGCGCCTCAGTGTTGCGATTCAGAGGGGAAATGCCTGTTGCGTCTTGGGCACTAGTCCAACTTCAGAGGAATTCGAAGAAGTGTTTGACTTGCAACAATGATCGAACCCGTCTGTGACATTCATCAATGTTTCCCATTGTTGTGTTTTTCAAGAGATCCATAACCTTTAAGCACCTTTTTGCATTATTATTTTTGTATCAACCCATGTATATCTTGTAACCATCAAATGCATAATAAAGCACAAAAATATTCAAGGAAGGGGGTGGTAGGAGAAAGCACACAGAAACTGTATTGGAGGGGATCTAAACATTCCCTCTAATGCGTTTATGCGTGGTTTCCTCCGAGGCTATGGGTCCCCCTTCTTCCAGCTAGA
>NC_091158.1:28970152-29202652 GCF_040958095.1 Procambarus clarkii
TGGTGAGGGAGCCAGTGTGGCCCACACAGCGGCTGGACCTGCTGCTGCTGGTCAACGAGGCCAAGTGTGACACCTTCATGTACCAACACCTGATCCGGCCCTTGCCTCCAGTGCTCGAGAGAATTGCAAGACAAAAGAACTTAAGGTAAAATATACCTTGACAGCCGCGACGATTGTTGGGTTGTTGGTGGAGACAATTTCCATACGCTACTCCGATAAAATTTGAGATGTCTGTTGTAAAGCCTAAAACTTCTTTTAATAAAAAAAAGTATAAATTTATAATGTTTGTATATTATTGCATGTTTTTGGTTAAAACGAAGGCTTATTAGATTATATCTGCATGATTCTTGCAATGGTTAGATGGTGCTGGACCTCATTGCCACTATACAGTGGCATTCTGACCAGCATTTAATCATAGTCTGTTGCATCCAATTATTTTCAACATTTGTTTAATTTTAAGAAGCTTCATAATTTTTTAATTACTTATTCACATTATCAATTTTAATGCAGGTATGGCACCTAAACATAAAACAATTCAATCTCTGAGTACTAAAATGTTTAATTTCCCGCACTCTCGTGAACAGTGACATAGATATAGGTGTGGTTGGGTACGGGACCCGGGGCGGGGAGGTGATCTACCACACCTCCGGGGCGTCTTTCCTCGCCCCAGTCTCACAGTTCCGGGCCACACAGCCAAGGAACAGACACCACGCCCTGGGCACTCTCCAGCAGGGGCTCAGGGCAGTCACCACCTTCCCCTTCCGCTCTGGATCAGTTCGAGTTGCCTTCGTTGTGAGCTGTGATGACCAGGACCTTCCGAAGGTGGGTTGTCAGATAATACTCTGCATTCTTTCATTCATGGTAAAAATATGATTGGTAATTAAATAAATAATTTTGAAAGGTGATAAAATAATTGATTTGTAAGTGATAAATGTTAGCTTCTTATAGATATTTAGATACACAATGCGGCATTCATTAAAACTATATTTTGAAGAGATTAAAAATTAGTTTTTGATTAATAATCTTTTACAGTTGAATATCTTCCGCGTGTTCCGTATCCAATTTATTCACATACAATGCACTAAGGCATATACACAATATATATATATAAATATATATATATATATATATATATATATATATATATATATATATATATGTATATATATATATATATATATATATATATATATATATATATATATATATATAGTAGGCATCCTTCAGTCTCGGGAGACTATGGAGTTGCGCCCTAGTTGCCAATCCTGGTGCAGCATCTGGTGTGACTGATGAGGCCAATCCGAGAGTGGCAGTCCATCCCACACCGAGCACAAACGAAGTCCGATTCTGGTCTGTCTTCCTGGCTACCAGCTATCCTTCTCTGTCTCTTTGCCTCCGATTCCTTGGCAAGTGACTCCTCGAACTTGGAGAGACCTCGTTGAACAGACTGCCTCCAGGCTGAACGGTCTGCAAGCCAGTGTCTCCCATATAGCAAGATCGACGTCCATGGCTTTCAGGTCCCTCTTGCATACGTCTTTGTACCATAGCTGGGGCTTGCCTGGTGGACGCTTTCCCTGCCTCAGCTCTCTGTACAGGAGATCCTTGGGAATCCTGCCGTCGCCCATTCGCACAACGTGCCCGAGCCAGCGCATTCGTCTCTGTTTCAGCATTGTGTACATGCTGGTGATTCTTGCTCTCCCCAAGATGTTGTTGTTTGTCACCTTGTCCTGCCAGGTGATGTCCAAGATGTGTCGAAGGCAGCGCATGTGGTAGGCATTCAGCTGTGTTTCCTGACGGGCGTGTGTGTGTATATATATATATATATATATATATATATATATATATATATATATATATATATATATATATATATATATATATAGCAGGGAGCTATATATACATATAGATATATATATATAATATATATATATATATATATATATATATATATATATATATATATATATATATATATATATAGCAGGCTGCAGGGAGCAGCCTTAGGCCTCATTCTCAATGCATCCAAATGTGAAATAATCTCCCGCAACCCAGACATCACTGGGCAAATACAAAATGCTCTTCCAGACATTCTCGTTGTCGAATCACCGGACTGCACTCTCCTGGGTGCCCCCATTGGCCCACGAGCAATCGAGGAGGTCCTGGCTGCAAAAATCACTGACCTAAAGAGAATGCAGGACAGGATTGACAAGATTGATGCCCATGATGCTCTCTTTCTCCTTACAAGATGCCTGTCTCTCCCTAAGTTGACCTACTTTCTGAGATGTTCTCCATCCTACAGCAGCCCTAAGTTAAATGTGTATGACACCCTTCTGAGGTCCATGCTGGTGAAAGTCCTGAACCTGCCATTGGACGACTCTCAGTGGGAGCAAGCAACCCTTCCTGTAAGACACGGCGGCCTTGGTGTCCGCACAGCCTCCCAAATTGCTCTACCAGCCTTCCTTTCCTCCTCTCATGCATCGCACGACCTCGTCAGAGATATTTTACCTGCAACCCTGAGAGATTCAGCAGGAATACACGATCCTGCTTTCACTGAATGTTCAAATCAGTGGAATGTTCTTGCAGCCCCAGCCACCATTATAGAGCCAACAAAACAACACAAACAGTCCGGCTGGGACCACCCTCTAGTGGAAAAAGTAGCTGATGCCATGCTAAGCGTCGCAACATCAGACAAGGAGAAAGCCCGCCTCAGAGCAGTGCGTGCCCCCCATGCAGGAGACTTCCTCCTGGCAGTACCCATGTCTGCAATGGGCACGCGCCTAGATCCAGAATCCCTTCGTGTAGCAGTGGCCCTCCGCCTTGGTGCCCCAATTCACACTGAATACAAGTGTATTTGCAACAGGGTGGAAGCAGACCAATACGGACTGCATGGGTTGCATTGCGGAAGCACAAAGGGCTGGCATGCAAGACACAACGAGGTCAATGACATCATCAAGAGAAGCCTCGTCTCAGCTGGGTGCCCAGCGGAGAGAGAACCTCGCATCCTAGGGGTCCAAAACCCGGATTTCCCAGCACTTCGCCCTGATGGCATCACCATATACTCATGGAAGGAGGGTAGACAGTTGGTGTGGGACTACACATGTGTATCCACCCTGGCTGACACCTATGTACACTTCGGAGCTGATCAAGCAGGTGGGGCGGCCAACCACAGGGAAACAGCAAAATCACTCAAGTACAGGCGACTGGAAGGTCAATACCTCTTTGTTCCCATAGCGTCTGAGACGCATGGCCCCTGGGGCAAGAGTGCCTTGGGATTTCTCAAGGAATTGGGGTCCAAGCTCATTGACGTCACCAGAGACCCAAGGGCTTCCAGTTTTTTATTTCAGCGTCTCAGTGTGGCGATCCAGAGGGGAAATGCTTGCTGCGTCCTCGGTTCCTGTCCAGAAGCGGAGGAGCTTCAAGAGATCCATAACCTTTAGGCATTTGTCTTGTATGTTTTGTAACCTTTAAATACACAATAAAGGAAAAAAAAAAAAAGGGAAGGGGGTGGTAGGAGAAAAGCACACAGAAACTGTATTGGAGGGGACCCACATTCCCTCCAATGCGTTATGTGTGGTTTCCTCCGAGCCTATGGGTCCCCCTTCTTCCAGCCAGAGGGAGTATATATATATATATATATATATATATATATATATATATATATATATATATATATATATATATATATATATATATATATATATATATATATATATATATATACACACACACACTAGCTGTACCTGGCCACGCGTTGCCGTGGCTCAGCAACGCATGTGCGTTGCTGAGCCAAGCAACATTTCCCTGTCCCCCAGTCCTCCCCACCATTCTCCCCTCCCCCATCCCCTCGTCCTCCCAACAATTCCCCATCCTCTCGTCCTCCCAACCCCTTCTCCCCTCCGCTGTCCCATCTTCCTCCCCACCATCCTCCGCTCCCCTGTCCCCTTGTCCTCCCCACCATTCTCCATTCCCCTGTCCCCACCATCCCCAACTTCCCCGTCCCCTCGTCCTCCCCAACATTATCCCCCACCTCTTTCCCCTCGTTCTCCCCACCATCTCCCACTCCCTTCCCCTCGTCCTCCTCACTCCCTCGTCCGATGCATTCCCAAATGATCTGATGTTCCCATCAGAAAATTGGGAACATTAAATGATCTGATGTTCACATCAGAAAATTGGGAACATTAAATGATCTGATGTTCCCATCAGAAAATTGGGAACATCAAATGATCTGATGTTCCCATCACTGAAAAATTAGAAGAACAGTAATAAAACGAAATAAAAACAATGAAAAAAATAAACAAAATTAACTATACTCACGAAATGAATGGTATGGTAAAACACACAGCTCAATTCCAGTGCAATGTTACACAAAATCTATATAAATAAAATGGAAATGTTCGTTTCTTCAAAATCGCTAATCACCGAAAGTTCTTCACCGATTGCTTTGAAATTTTCACACAATGTTCCACTCGCATCCGCGCATGTTTTTATATACATACTATATAGATGTCATGCCTGTGACGGTAAAAAACATTCATTTTCTGAAAAACTGTGTTTTTCATGTGTTTTTCCTGTGAGGGAAATCTTCGAGACCTCTTCTTAACCGATTGTTTTGAAATTTTGACACAACGTTGCATTCGAATAGGCGCGTCTTTTTATATATCTATTATATACATGCCTCACCTGTGAAAGGAAAAAACATGTTTTTTTTTTAAACAGCGCCGTCTGTTGGACGTAAGAGCAACACACGCTGATATCTCCGAAAGTTCTTCACCAATTGCTTTGAAATTTTGACACAACGTTGTATTCGAATAGGCGCATCTTTTTATATACCTACTATATGGATGCCTTCTCCGTGACAGGTAAAAACATGCGTGTTTGAAATACAGCGTTATCTGTTGCACATAATAGCAACATGCACGCTATACTAAATATATCACGAATTCCATTTCAATGTGTCCGATTGCAGTGATAAATTGAATTTTCATAGATTTCGATTTATTTTATTTTTATTGAATTTTTTTGTGTGATATTGTATTGGAATTGAGCTGTGTTGTTTACCATACCGTTCATTTCGTAAGTATAAGTATAAATGCCACACCTGTGACAGGTAAAACTATGCTTTCCTTGAAAAAACAACGCCATCTGTTGCATGTAAGAGCAACACACACATGCTATACTAAATATGTTACAATTCCATTTCAATGTTTCTGATTGCATTGATGAATTGAATTTTCATACATTTTGATTTATTTTCATTTTGATTTAATTATTTTGTGTGAATTGCGTTGGAATTGAGCTGTGTTGTTTACCATTCCATTGATTTTGTGGGTATAGTTTATTTTTTATTTTTTCATATTTTCATATAATTTTTTAACTGTTTTTCTTATATTTCAGAGATGGGAACATCATATCACTTGATGTCCCCAATTTTCTGATAGAAACATCAGACAATTTGGGAAGGCATTGGACGAGGGAGTGGGGAATGATGGGGATGACGAGGGGACGAAAGTGAGAGATGGTGGGAGGACGAGGGGACAAGGGAGGGGGTAATGGTGGGGAAGGACGAGGGGACAAGGGAGGGGGTAATGGTGGGGAAGGACGAGGGGACAAGGGAGGGGGTAATGGTGGGGAAGGACGAGGGGGACGGGGTAGTTTGGGATGGAGGGGACGAGTTAATGAGGGAATGAAGAATGGTGGGAAGGACAAAGGGACAGGGGAGTGGGGCATGGTGGGAAGGAAGAGGGGATAGTGGAGTGGGGAGGACGAGGGGACGGTGGAGTGGGGAATGGTTGGGAGGCCGAGGAGACAGGAGAGGATGGAATGGTGGAGAGGACTGGGGAACAGGAAAGGTTGCTGTGGCTCAGCAACGCACAAGCGTTCCTGAGCCACAGCAACGCGTGGCCGGGTACTGCTAGTAATTAAATAACAATTTAAATAAATCGAAATCTATGAAAATTAAATTTATCAATGCAATCGGAAACATTGAAATGGAATTGTAACATATTTATTATTGTGAATGTTGCTCCTACGTGCAACAGATGGAGCTGTTTAAAAAAAAATATTTTTACCTGTCACAGGTGTGGTATCTAAATAGTAGATGTATAAAAACATGTGCGTATTCGAATGGAACGTTATGTCAACATTTCAAAGGAATCGGTGAAGAACTTTCAGAGATTACAGCGTGTGTTTCTCTTACATTCAACACATGGCACTGTTTAAAAAAAAAACATGTTTTTTTCCTGTCACATGTGAGGCATGAATATAGTAGGTATATAAAAACACGCGCCTATTCGAATGCAACGTTGTGTCAAAATTTCAAAACAATTGGTAAAGAGGATTCGAAGATTTCCCTCACGTGAAAAACACATGAAAAACACAGTTTTTCAAAAGAAAAATTGTTTCAATTTGGTTTATTTTAAATATTATCATTATATTATATTAAGAACATAAATTATTGACTTAGTTATGTTTGTTTAGGTTAGGAAAGATAGGTTAGGTTAGGTTTGGTTGGGTAGGTTAGGTTCGGTTATATATCTACGTTAATTTTAACTCAAATTAACAAAAATTTAACTCATACATAATGAAATGGATAGCTTTATAATTTCAAAGAAAAAATATATATAAATTCAGGAAAACTTGACTTATTAGGTAAATCGGGCCTTGCATAGCAGGCCAAGTACTGCATTCTGGCTACTAGGTACATTCTGGCTACTAGGTACAACACACACACACACACACACATTATATATATATATATATATATATATATATATATATATATATATATATATATATATATATATATTATTATTATTATTATTATATATGACCGAAAAAGTAAGATTAATAATTCTAACACGAATTTTCTAGATCTTTCTTACGTTTCTTTTCACTGTTGATGGTAATTCAAAAATCAATTCTCCAAAATTCATTTTTATTTCTAGTCTGACGCGACACTTGAGCGCGTTTCGTAAAACTTATTACATTTTAAAAGACTTTAGTTTACAAACACAAAACTGAAACTGAATAGAGCTTACACATCCTCGATTTTATATATACATTTGGGTAAGGTGGATGAGGTGAAAACAAACTTTCAACAATGGGTATTGAATGGGTATTAAATTCAAACACAAGACAGAACACGAAACAATGGGTATTGAATGGAAGTAATTGTAGAAAGCCTATTGGTCCATATTTCTTGATGCTTCTATATTGGAGCGGAGTCTTGAAGTGGGTAAAATATAGTTGTGCATTAATTGGCTGTTGATTGCTGGTGTTGACTTCTTGATGTGTAGTGCCTCGCAGACGTCAAGCCGCTGCCTGCTATCGCTGTATCTATCGATGATTTCTGTGTTGTTTGCTAAGATTTCTCTGGTGATGGTTTGGTTGTGGGAAGAGATTATATGTTCTTTAATGGAGCCCTGTTGCTTATGCATAGTTAAACGCCTGGAAAGAGATGTTGTTGTCTTGCCTATATACTGGGTTTTTTGAGGCATACAGTCCCCAAAAGGGCATTTGAAGGCATAGACGACGTTGGTCTCTTTTAAAGCGTTCTGCTTTGTGTCTGGAGAGTTTCTCAGGAGTAGGCTGGCCGTTTTTCTGGTTTTATAGTAACTCGTCAGTTGTATCTTCTGATTTTACTATAATGGTTTACTATAAAACCAGAAAAACGGCCAGCCTACTCATGAGAAAAACTCCAGACACAAAGCAGACCCTTCAGCTATGCTTACACTGATGACCTCCTTATAGTGAGTTGCTCTCCGGCTGACCATTGGAAGCATCTTCGTATTCTTTTTACTCACCTGTGCGAATATAGCCTGCAGATTAATATTGAGAAATGCATTTTCGAGGTTCCTGAGCTCAACGTCTTGGGACACCGAGTGTCCTCCACAGGTATTATGCCACTGGAGAAGAAGATTGACGCTATCCGAGATTTTCCGACACCCACCGCAGCTAAGTGGTGGGTGTCGGAAAATTCTTGAAGCTTCTTCTCCCTAAGAAGGTTCAAGAATTCCTGGGTGCGGTTAATTTTTACCAAAGGTTTATCCCGCACTGTTCTGAGATCCTGAAACCTTTATATAACCTCCTGTGTGGGCATAAGCAGGCGTCCAAAGTACCCCTGCCATGGTCACCAGAGGCAGAGATGGCGTTCACCAACCTTAAGCAGGAGTTAGCTCAACTCACTCTCCTCGCCCGTCCAGTATTCAAGGCGTCAATTAGCCTCTCATTTGATGTCTCCAACACTGCTATAGGAGTGGTACTCCATCAATTTATCGACGACACCTGGTGACCCATTCCTTTTTTTTTAGCAGGCTTAACGTCAGCAGAGACGAAATACAGCACAATTGACAAGGAACTCCTTGCTATATATGTAGCCATTCAACACTTCAGGCATTTTCTCCAGGGACGTGACTTCCACGTCCTCATCGACCACAAACCACTGGCTGCTGCCCTGGCAGCAAAGGGAGATTCCCACTTGCTGCAAGTCATTCGACATTTGAGCTAAATATCCCAGTTCACAACTGACATCAGGCACGTGAAGGGGACTGAGAATGTAGTCGCAGATGCCTTCTCTCGACCTTGCTTGTGCGCACTTTTCCCGAGACGATCCACTTTGACTACGCAGAAATTGCTAGAGCCCAGCGACAGGACCTGGAACTCCTACAATTGGGCACCTCTTCCTCAGCACTTCGGCCTGTTGACGTACCTGTGCCTAATTCAGAGGATACTATCACATGTGACACATCTCTCATTGGCGTCCTATTGCCATGTATACCCAAGAACCATCGGCGCAGGATCTTCACGGCTCTCCAATCCTTGGCTCACCAGGGCATCCTAGCTACACCATGCCTCCTGACCAAATGGATGGTATGGCCAGGAATTAACACTGATGTTCGAAGTTGGATGTGCAACTGCCTCCAGTGTCAGCAATCAAAGATACATCGACACACACAGACGCCTCTTCAGAACTTTCCGTTACCATCGGCCAGATTTGAAGTAGTGCAAGTGGATTTTGTCGGTCCATTTCCTCGATCCTGGGGATGCTCATACCTACTCACGTATGTTGACCGCTTCTCCAGATGACCTTAGGCAGTTCCTATGGTCGAAATGACAGCCGAGTCGGTAGTTCGGGCTTTCCTTTATGGGGGGTATCCCGTTTTGGAGCCTCTGCAACGCTTGTCACGGACCAGGGTCAACAATTTGAATCACAGTTGTATAGGGAACTCATCAGACCCCTCTGCGCCCCGAGAACTCTCGGGGCGTGATGGGCGCTGGCTCCTGGTGTGTCCTCGGGGCGTGGTGGACACTGGCTCGTGCTCTGATGGAGGTTACGGAAGATGTTAATACGTTTTTGCCCAACTGAGCTTGAGCATTTGAGTGGCCATTGAGATGTGGTTTTGCTGACCTTGGTCGCTTCACATGGACATTCCACGTTGCTGAAGGTAATATGCCTATAATGGGGGTATGATTTCTTATACCATCACACCCGCTTGGTGGATGTGACGTATGGGGGAGCTTCAGTGGGTGAGTACAGAGCAACAGGTACTCACTAGCCTTGCCCCACATAACTCTCCTGACCTGCAGAACCTTCTGGAGGAATTTGAGGACATCACGAAGCCACAGCTGCCATTAGGATGTGGTTTTATTCCACTGCTCGACTACCTTGCACTACAGGACGCCTGGCGAGTTTTCGGCTGGGATCGCTAGGAACCGAAGGTCTCCCAGGTGGTTCTCTGTGTGAGGTTGCATTTACCTCTCTGGGAGGGATGCCCAGGGTCGCCAAACATCTGCTTTAGAACATGTTTATCTGCCTTAGGGAATAGTAGCCATCTGCCGACAGGTAACAATTAGCTGTAAGGCTTACAATTTTCTCTGTCTATAGCCGGCTGTGGCACATTTGGCACTACTACTATAGTGGCCCCTAAATCAACAACACCAGCCTCTTAGCTGACAAGCAAGGGGCGGAATACTTGTAACTGCATTCCTCCTACACACTGACAGTAGGTTTCAGGGCAGGTTATGGAAACAATGTGTGAGGGAAATTTTCCAAGCAGGAATTCATTTGATTTATGTACTTTAAAATATTAACTTATTAGTTAACTTTAATTTAATATTATTAATTAAGAATGGACTGTATATTTAGGAGTGGACTGTATTTTGCATAGTAGACTGTATTTAAATTTATCCTGTTGGATGTTGTCCTACTCACAAGTTTGGGGGGTATATGTACGTAGCCCATACCACTACTAGTGGATAATAAATAAACTACAAAATTAATGTTAGTACAACTGTTAAATAGGTTAGAGATAAACATTTCTTAGCAAGTGAGTAGCAACAGCCTGATAATAGGCACTGGACATCCTTCTGTCCCCTTCCATGAAACCTCGTTGGATAGGGAGAAATCTGAAAAAAAATTTCTCCTATGCAAAATCAAGATAAAAAACCACATCTAGTATCGGGCCCCTGCGAAAGGGAGACGGAACTTTCACCTATGACAACAAAGAAATGAGCAAGATACTGAGGAAGCAGTACGACTCTGTTTTCAGCGAGCTACTAAACACACTAAAGATTAATAACCCAAATGAATTTTTCATAGATATGATACCAACATCAAATCATATATCAGATGTCACCCTATCCCCACTGGATTTTGAAGAAGCTATAAACAGTAAGCTTCTGCACCAGGCCCTGATTCTTGGAACGCCATATTCATCAAGAACTGTAAAAACTACTATCACAGGCCCTTCACATTCTGTGGAGACAAAGCCTAGATACTGGCGTTATCCCTGATATACTAAAAACAGCAGAGATAGCACCACTCCATAAAGGAGGAAATAAGGCAGAGGCAAAAAATTACAGACCGATAGCACTAACATCGCACATCATAAAAATCTTTGAGAGAGTGCTAAGAAGTAAGATCACAAAATACATGGAAGGAATGGCAGGATGTGCACAATACCCCCGTTGAAAAGCAAAGGTGCAACATGTACTCTGAGAGAGTACTTTATCAACATCAGAGGCTGCAGACTGTTCAACACACTTCCACTACACATAAGGGGCATAACTGGGCGACCCCACACAGTGTTCAAGAGAGAACTCGATAAGCACCTCCAATGGATAACTGATGAACTAGGCTGCGATTCATACGTTAGGCTGCGAGCAGCCGCGTCCAACAGCCTGGTTGACCAGTCCAGCAACGAGGAGGCCTGGACGACGACCGGGCCGCGGGGATGCTAAGCTCCGGAAACACCTCAAGGGCTCTAATGGTGACTGGGAATGTCTCGTGTTACCACAGGTTGACTCAATGTTATTTCCTCCTCCCTCGAACTGCACCTGCCGAGTAACTAATAAGAAGTATTCTGTCACTACTATACACAGCATATTTCAGGGAAGGAATTTGTATTAAGATACAAGAGCTTACCCGTTCGGGGTGGCTCGCTGGTAACATAACCGGGCTACAATATATGATAACACTTGGCCAAGACAAATTAATATATTTTACCAGTCGATGGGTACAATACTTCCCAAGGTACAAAATCGGGGGTTGAGCGGACTTCTAGGGTTCCTATATCACGAAATTTGCGAGAAGTGTGGATGATACGATCACGTGTTGAGTCTTGTGGGAGCTGGTACGTGTGAGCGTCTAGCATGCCATCCACACAATGGTGTCGCTTGGCGTCTCCCTCCCCGACTCTCGCAGTGGACACGACCATCGACAAGGTTCCAAATTCGTCATTAACGACCTGTGATTCGATTGGTATTTAATTAAATACCAATCGTTCTAATGAGTACTTTTTATCATGTTTAACCCTTAGACTGAAGGTTTTAGGTTCTCATAAGGGAAATGTTGTGCGTAAGTGGCGGATTTACTTAAGAGGCAATATTCAATTTACCCTGAGAAGCCACTATACTTGATTCCTTTATTGATCCTCTCATGGTTATTAGTGGATAATATTAGTATGTCCTACCATCACCGTATTAGCTTGGTATGGTAGGGGTTAGTAATATCGTCTGTTCCGAACACAGCAGCATTTGCTTCGTGTGTCAGGGTTAAATATTGTGTGTACGAAAGATTTTCGATCATGTGAGACTATCACCATTTGTTGCAGTTTCCTGAGAGTCTGCCACAAGAGCTGGTCCGTCGTCGCCTGACGCTCTTCACACTCACCCCGGACCGGCTCCTCCTCAACCCCAGTCGTCCCACGGCAGTCAGGAACACCATAGGTAAGAACAACTTCTTCCGTCATGCTGTACTTCGCCAGTAATGTTGTCACCAATTTTATTTACCACGGAAACTGTCAGTGAACTCTTATGTGAGCTTTCTTGCTGGACAGGTACAGTAGTCGAGATTGCAACCTCGACTACTGGTTGGTGACCTCTCTCTAGGTTACCTAGCAACTGAGAGCCCTCTTGTTGGTTACCTAGCAACTGAGAGCCCTCTTGTTGGTTACCTAGCAACTGAGAGCCCTCTTGTTGGTTACCTAGCAACTGAGAGCCCTCTTGTTGGTTACCTAGCAACTGGGAGCCCTCTTGTTGGTTACCTAGCAACTGAGAGCCCTCTTGTTGGTTACCTAGCAACTGAGAGCCCTCTTGTTGGTTACCTAGCAACTGAGACCCCTCTTGTTGGTTACCTAGCAACTGAGAGCTCTCTTGTTGGTTACCTAGCAACTGAGAGCCCTCTTGTTGGTTACCTAGCAACTGAGAGCCCTCTTGTTGGATACCTAGCAACTGAGAGCCCTCTTGTTGGTTACCTAGCAACTGAGACCCCTCTTGTTGGTTACCTAGCAACTGAGAGCTCTCTTGTTGGTTACCTAGCAACTGAGAGCTCTCTTGTTGGTTACCTAGCAACTGAGAGCTCTCTTGTTGGTTACCTAGCAACTGAGAGCTCTCTTGTTGGTTACCTAGCAACTGAGAGCCCTCTTGTTGGTTACCTAGCAACTGAGAGCTCTCTTGTTGGTTACCTAGCAACTGAGAGCCCTCTTGTTGGTTACCTAGCAACTGAGAGCTCTCTTGTTGGTTACCCAGCAAGTGGGAGGCCTGGTGTTGGTTACCCAGCAAGTGGGAGGCCTGGTGTTGGTTACCCAGCAAGTGGGAGCCCTTGTGTTGGTTACCCAGCAAGTGGGAGGCCTGGTGTTGGTTACCCAGCAAGTGGAAGCCCTTGTATTGGTTACCCAGCAAGTGGGAGGCCTGGTGTTGGTTACCCAGCAAGTGGGAGGCCTGGTGTTGGTTACCCAGCAAGTGGGAGCCCTGGTGTTGGTTACCCAGCAAGTGGGAGCCCTGGTGTTGGTTACCCAGCAAGTGGGAGGCCTGGTGTTGGTTACCCAGCAGGTGGGAGCCCTTGTATTGGTTACCCAGCAAGTGGAAGGCCTGGTGTTGGTTACCAGCAAGTGGGAGGCCTGGTGTTGGTTACCCAGCAAGTGGGAGGCCTGGTGTTGGTTACCCAGCAAGTGGGAGGCCTGGTGTTGGTTACCCAGCAAGTGGGAGGCCTGGTGTTGGTTACCCAGCAAGTGGGAGGCCTGGTGTTGGTTACCCAGCAAGTGGGAGGCCTGGTGTTGGTTACCCAGCAAGTGGGAGGCCTGGTGTTGGTTACCCAGCAAGTGGGAGGCCTGGTGTTGGTTACCCAGCAAGTGGGAGGCCTGGTGTTGGTTACCCAGCAAGTGGGAGGCCTGGTGTTGGTTACCCAGCAAGTGGGAGCCCTGGTGTTGGTTACCCAGCAAGTGGGAGCCCTGGTGTTGGTTACCCAGCAAGTGGGAGGCCTGGTGTTGGTTACCCAGCAAGTGGGAGCCCTTGTATTGGTTACCCAGCAAGTGGAAGGCCTGGTGTTGGTTACCAGCAAGTGGGAGGCCTGGTGTTGGTTACCCAGCAAGTGGGAGGCCTGGTGTTGGTTACCCAGCAAGTGGGAGGCCTGGTGTTGGTTACCCAGCAAGTGGGAGGCCTGGTGTTGGTTACCCAGCAAGTGGGAGGCTCTGTCGCCAAGAATGCAGCGTTGGTAGGTCGCCATTAGTGTCTGAAGAGAATCGATCGGGGACACAGATGTTACATTTTGCGGCTTGAAGTTAACACTTTCAAGTGAAGAGAGTTCACTAGAAACACTTTTAGCACTAAGTGGAAAATACCTCTCTTTGGAAGATGTCACCACCTTGGTGTGTCTAGCAGTGGCTGGGCGTGGAGGAGATGCCTAAACTTTTGAATCCATTGCCAGCAGCATAGGTAACCTCAGCCGGGGGGTTGATTGTCAGTAGCATGGGTAACCTCAGCCGGGGGGTTGATTGTCAGTAGCATGGGTAACCTCAGCCGGGGGGTTGATTGTCAGTAGCATGGGTAACCTCAGCCGGGGGGTTGATTGTCAGCAGCATGGGTAACCTCAGCCGGGGGGTTGATTGTCAGCAGCATGGGTAACCTCAGCTGGGGGGTTGATTGTCAGCAGCATGGGTAACCTCAGCCGGGGGGTTGATTGTCAGTAGCATGGGTAACCTCAGCCGGGGGGTTGATTGTCAGCAGCATGGGTAACCTCAGCCGGGGGGTTGATTGTCAGTAGCATGGGTAACCTCAGCTGGGGGGTTGATTGTCAGTAGCATGGGTAACCTCAGCCGGGGGGTTGATTGTCAGTAGCATGGGTAACCTCAGCCGGGGGTTGATTGTCAGTAGCATGGGTAACCTCAGCTGGGGGGTTGATTGTCAGCAGCATGGGTAACCTCAGCCGGGGGGTTGATTGTCAGTAGCATGGGTAACCTCAGCTGGGGGGTTGATTGTCAGCAGCATGGGTAACCTCAGCCGGGGGGTTGATTGTCAGCAGCATGGGTAACCTCAGCCGGGGGGTTGATTGTCAGCAGCATGGGTAACCTCAGCCGGGGGGTTGATTGTCAGTAGCATGGGTAACCTCAGCCGGGGGTTGATTGTCAGTAGCATGGGTAACCTCAGCTGGGGGGTTGATTGTCAGCAGCATGGGTAACCTCAGCCGGGGGGTTGATTGTCAGCAGCATGGGTAACCTCAGCCGGGGGGTTGATTGTCAGCAGCATGGGTAACCTCAGCCGGGGGGTTGATTGTCAGTAGCATGGGTAACCTCAGCCGGGGGTTGATTGTCAGTAGCATGGGTAACCTCAGCTGGGGGGTTGATTGTCAGCAGCATGGGTAACCTCAGCCGGGGGGTTGATTGTCAGTAGCATGGGTAACCTCAGCTGGGGGGTTGATTGTCAGCAGCATGGGTAACCTCAGCCGGGGGGTTGATTGTCAGCAGCATGGGTAACCTCAGCCGGGGGGTTGATTGTCAGCAGCATGGGTAACCTCAGCCGGGGGGTTGATTGTCAGCAGCATGGGTAACCTCAGCCGGGGGGTTGATTGTCAGCAGCATAAGTAACCTCAGCCGGGGGGTTGATTGTCAGTAGCATAGGTAACCTCAGCCGGGGGGTTGATTGTCAGTAGCATAGGTAACCTCAGCCGGGGGGGGGGTTGATTGTTAATTTCAGGTAGTCAGGCATCGATTATCGACCTACCAAATTATTTTCACATACACCGCAGTTAAGGGCAGGTACTGCAGGTTGATGCTGGCAATAACATCATGAACAGGCCGATCAGAGAAGATGGTGCCCACTCTGAGAATGAAAACATGCCTCGCAGCCTGTTACTGCCTCACTGGGAGTAAGATCAGGTTGGCTGCCTCTAATGCAGTCTGTATGGTGGGAATGAACAGGCCCTGAAGAGCCTCTTCATTCTTGAAGAGGAATTGAGCTCCACTGTCGTCAACGATGTCGATCTGTGCAACGGTGGTGATTCCCAACAGAATACCGAGAGTTTCCGTCCGGGTCAAGGTGTGAGACCCTCGGAACCGCATCTTTGCTTTGTGAATAATGGTACCAATTGATGTGTGCTATCAGCCAGGACAAAGCCAGAGCAATTCAGTTGCTATCTCCTCAACGGGCGCCGCAGCGATGGGAACATGTTCTGTCAGTACTGCTCACCAGTGAGTTAGATATGAGAAAATAAAGACCTTAAACAAAGTATAAGACAATCAAATCTGCCAATGTTAGGAAAACAACACGTACAGAATGTAGGAATAATGGTGTATGATGACATTACGTTTAAGGAGAACCCAACAAATATAGTGTCAGCTGGAGAAATGATGGGATGGAATACGAGAACATCCATTCCAGGAATCCTATGACAATGTTCATGCTAATGAGATCACGTGTGATGTTCCGCCATGAGTACTGCTCAAACTCACTTTCCTCTTCAGAGCAGGAGAGACTGCTGAGAAAAGGGATGCAGAGAACCTATAGAGCAAACACAGACACGATAGAACACCTTAACTATTGGGTTTGTCTCATAGCTTTCAAAAAGTACTCTATGGAAAGGAGACGAGAGAGAGAGAGAGAGAGAGAGGTATAAAATCCATATTAATGGAAAATACTGGAAGGCCAAGTTCCAAACGTGCAAAATAAAATAACAACAAGAACGTAAACGATACGGAAATAAATGTAGATTAGAGCCAGTGAAGAGTAGAGGTACCATAGGCACACTCAGAGAACACTGTAGGAACAAGCGTTGTTAGATATCTTCCCAGGAATCACAAGAAATATTGTCGGAGCAAAATTCGAAGCCGTGAAGAAAAAACTGGACATATGAAGGAAGAAGTGCTGGACCAACCGGGATATAGTTGACTAGCTGACATGCTGCTGGCCCAACCCGTCCTCCAAAAAAAGAAACGTCGCTTTTCGCTCGTATGCGCACTATGGCCAAATGTGGACGTAATTTGAAATGAAATCAACTCAAAAAAGTGACGTACTGTCCCGTTTTCTGTTTGAGTCCCCCGGCCTACTCGGAAACGCTAGGAAAGGAAACTTTCAATTAACGTTTTTCATAAAATTTTGAAACTTTATGAGCTGGCCACTCCAAGCAGCATCATTTGACAGCAAGTTCCAACAAGTTCAGCCTGGCCCAGGGCCAGGCTTTGAGAGTAGAACTCTAAGAACCGCATCCAGGTACATACCATAGTCACCTTTGTGTGTAGTAGTGGTCACCATACCACAGTCACCTGTGTGTAGCAGTGGTCACCACACTACAGTCACCTGTGTGTAGTAGTGGTCACCATACCACAGTTACCTGTGTGGGTAGTAGTGGTCACCATACCACAGTCACCTGTGTGTCTAGTAGTGGTAACCATACCACAGTCACCTGTGTGTCTAGTAGTGGTCACCATACCACAGTCACCTGTGTGTCTAGAAGTGGTCACCATACCACAGTCACCTGTGTGTCTAGTAGTGGTCACCATTCCACAGTCACCTGTGTGTCTAGTAGTGGTCACCATACCACAGTCACCTGTGTGTCTAGTAGTGGTCACCATACCACAGTCACCTGTGTGTGTAGTGACAAGTGTGTAGTACTGGTCACCATACCACAGTCACCTGTGTGTTTAGTAGTGGTCACCATACCACAGCCACCTATGTGTCTATTAGTGGTCACCATACAACAGTCACCTGTGTGTCTAGTAGTGATCACCATACCACAGTCACCTGTGTGTCTAGTAGTGGTCACCATACCACAGCCACCTGTGTGTCTAGTGGTGGTCACCATACCACAGCCACCAGTGTGTAGTTGTGGTCACCATACCAGAGTCACCTGTGTGTATAGTAGTGGTCACCATACCACAGTCACCTGTGTGTCTAGTAGTAGTCACCATACTACAGTCACCTGTGTGTGTAGTAGTGGTCACCATACCACAGTCACCATTGTCTAGTAGTGGTCAACATACCACAGCCACCTGTGTGTAGTTGTGGTCACCATACCAGAGTCACCTGTGTGTATAGTAGTGGTCACCATACCACAGTCACCTGTGTGTCTAGTAGTGGTCACCATACCACAGTCACCTGTGTCTAGTAGTGGTCAACATACCACAGTCACCTGTGTGTCTAGAAGTGGTCACCTTACCACAATCACCAGTGTGTGTAGTAGTGGTCACCATATCACAGCCACCAGTGTGTAGTAGTGGTCACTATACCACAGTCACCTGTGTGTGTAGTAGTGGTCACCTTACCACATTCACCAGTGTGTGTAGTAGTGGTCACCATATCACAGCCACCAGTGTGTAGTAGTGGTCACCTTACCACAATCACCAGTGTGTGTAGTAGTGGTCACCATACCACAATCACCAGTGTGTCTAGAATTGGTCACCATACCACAGTCACCTGTGTGGGTAGTAGTGGTCACCATACCACAGTTACCTGTGTGGGTAGTAGTGGTCACCATACCACAGTCACCTGTGTGTCTAGTAGTGGTCACCATACCACAGTCACCTGTGTGTCTAGAATTGGTCACAATACCACAGTCACCAGTGTGTGGTAGTGGTCACCATACCACCATACAACATTAGGAGCCGGTCGGCCGAGCGGACAGCACACTGGACTTGTGATCCTGTGGTCCTGGGTTCGATCCCAGGCGCCGGCGAGAAACAATGGGCAGAGTTTCTTTCATCCTATGCCCCTGTTACCTAGCAGTAAATAGGTACCTGGGTGTTAGCCAGCCGTCACGGGCAGCTTCCTGGGGGTAGAGGCCTGGTCGAGGACCGGGCCGCGGGGACACTAAAAAGCCCCGAAATCATCTCAAGATAACCTCAAGATAACCACAGCCACCTGTGAGTGTAGTAGTGGTCACCATACCACAGTCACCTGTGTGTCTAGTAGTGGTCACCATACCACAGCCAACTGTGTGTCTAGTGGTGGTCACCATACCACAGTCACCTGTGTGTATAGTAGTGGTCACCATACCACAGTCACCTGTGTGTCTAGTAGTGGTCACCATACTACATTCACCTGTGTGTGTAGTAGTGGTCACCATACCACAGTCACCTGTGTCTAGTAGTGGTCACCATACCACAGCCAACTGAGTGTCTAGAAGTGGCCACCTTACCACAATCACCAGTGTGTGTAGTAGTGGTCACCATACCACAGCCACCAGTGTGTAGTAGTGGTCACTATACCACAGCCACCTGTGTGTATAGTAGTGGTCACCATACCACAGCCACCTGTGTGTGTAGTAGTGGTCACCATACCACAGTCACCTGTGTGTCTAGTAGTGGTCACCATACTACAGTCACCTGTGTGTGTAGTAGTGGTCACCATACCACAGTCACCTGTGTCTAGTAGTGGTCACCATACGACAGCCACCTGTGTGTCTAGAAGTAGTCACCTTATCACAATCACCAGTGTGTGTAGAAGTGGTCACCATACCACAGCCACCTGTGTGTCTAGAAGTGGTCACTATACCACAATCAACAGTGTGTGTAGTAGTGGTCAGCATACCACAGCCACTAGTGTGTAGTAGTGGTCACTATACCACAGTCACCTGTGTGTGTAGCAGTGGTCACCATACCACAGCCACCTGCGTGTGTAGTATTGGTCACAATACCACAGTCACCTGTGTGTCTAGAAGTGGTCACCATACCACAGTCATCTGTGTGTATAGTAGTGGTCACCCTACCACAGTCACCTGTGTGTCTAGAAGTGGTCACCATACCACAGCCACCTGTGTGTGTAGTAGTGGTCACCATATCACAGTCACCTGTGTGTCTAGAAGTGGTCACCATACCACAGTCACCAGAGTGTGGTCACCATACCACAGTCACCTATATGTCTAGTAGTGGTCACCATACCACAGTCACCTGTGTGTCTCTAGTAGTGGTCACCATTCCACAGCCACCTGTGTGTGTGTAGTGGTGGTCACCATACCACGGTCACCTGTGTGTGTGAAGTAGTGGTCACCATTCCAGCCACCAGTGTGTGAGTAGTAGTGGTCACCATACCACAGCCACCTGTGAGAGTAGTAGTGGTCACCATAGCACAGTCACCTATGTGTGTGTAGTTGTGGTCACCATTCCAGTCTCCTGTGTGTGTGTAGTGGTCACCATACCACAGTCACCTGTGTGTGTAGTAGTGGTCAACATACCACAGCCAACAGTGTGTAGTAGTGGTCACCATACCACCGTCACCAGGGTGTTTTAGTGGTCACCATACCACAGTCACCTGTGTGTAGTAGTGGTCACAATACCACAGCCAACAGTGTGTAGTAGTGGTCAACATACCACAGTCACCTGTGTGTGTGTGTAGTAGTGGTCACCATACCACAGCCACGAGTGTGTAGTTGTGGTCACCATACCACAGCCGCCTGTGTGAGTAGTAGTGGTCACCATACCACAGTCACCTGTGTGTGTGTAGTAGTGGTCACCATACCATAGCCACCATTGTGTAGTAGTGGTCACCATACCATAGTCACCTGTGTGTGTAGTAGTGGTCACCATACCACAGCCACCTGTGTGTCTAGAAGTGGTCACCATACCACAGCTACCTATGTGTGTAGTAGTGGTCACCATACCACAGTTACCTGTGTGTTTAGTAGTGGTCACCATACCACTGTCATCGGTGTGTAGTAGTAGTCACCATACGACAGTCACCATTGTATGTGTGTAGTAGTGGTCACCAAACCACAGTCACCCGTGTGTGTTTGTATTGGTCACCATACCACAGTAACCTTTGTGAGTGTAGTGGTCACCATACCATAGTCACCTGTGTGTGTAGTAGTGGTCACCATACAACAGCCACCTGTGTGTGTAGTAGTGGTCACCATACCACAGTCACCTGTGTCTAGTAGTGGTCACCATTCGACAGCCACCTGTGTGTCTAGTAGTGGTCACCATACTACAGTCACCTGTGTGTTTAGTAGTGGTCACCATACCACAGCCACCTATGTGTCTATTAGTGGTCACCATACCACAGTCACCTGTCTGTGTAATAATGGTCACCATACCACAGCCACCTGTGTGTGTAGTAGTGGTCACCATACCACAGCCACCTATGTGTGTAGTAGTGGTCACCATACGACAGTCACCTGTGTGTGTAGTAGTGGTCACCATACGACAGTCACCTGTGTGTCTAGTAGTGGTCACCATACTACAATCACCTGTGTGTGTAGTAGTGGTCAGCATACCACAGTCACCTGTGTCTAGTAGTGGTCACCATTCGACAGTCACCTGTGTGTGTCTAGAAGTAGTCACCTTACCACAATCACCAGTGTGTGTAGTAGTGGTCACCATACCACAGCCACCTGTGTGTCTAGAAGTGGTCACTATACCACAATCAACAGTGGGTGTAGTAGTGGTCACCATACCACAGTCACCTGTGTGTCTAGTAGTGGTCACCATACTACAGTCACCTGTGTGTGTAGTAATGGTCACCATACCACAGTCACCTGTGTCTAGTAGTGGTCATCATACCACAGCCACCTGTGTGTCTAGAAGTGGTCACCTTACCACAATCACCAGTGTGTGTAGTAGTGGTCACCATACCACAATCACCTGTGTGTCTAGAATTGGTCACCATACCACAGTCACCTGTGTGGGTAGTACTAGTCACCATACCACAGTTACCTGTGTGGGTAGTAGTGGTCACCATACCACAGTCACCTGTGTGTCTAGTAGTGGTCACCATACCACAGTCACCTGTGTGTCTAGAAGTGGTCACCATACCACAGTCACCTGTGTGTCTAGAAGTGGTCACCATACCACAGCCACCTGTGAGTGTAGTAGTGGTTACCATATCACAGTCACCTGTGTGTCTAGTAGTGGTCACCATACCACAGTCACCTGTGTGTCTAGAAGTGGTCACCATACCACAGTCACCTGTGTGTCTAGTAGTGGTTACCATTCCACAGTCAAAAGTGTGAAGTAGTGGTCACTATACCACAGTCACCTGTGTGTGTAGTAGTGGTCAACATACCACAGCTACCAGTGTGTAGTAGTGGTCACCATACCCCAGTCACCTGTGTGTCTAGTAGTGGTCACCATACCACAGTCACCTGTGTGTCTAGTAGTGGACACCATACCACAGTCACCTGTGTGTCTAGTGACAAGTGTGTAGTACTGGTCACCATACCACAGTCACCTGTGTGTTTTGTAGTGGCCACCATACCACAGCCACCTGTGTGTCAATTAGTGGTCACCATACCACAGTCACCTGTGTGTCTAGTAATGGTGACCATACCACAGTCACCTGTGTGTCTAGTAGTGGTCACCATACCACAGCCAACTGTGTGTCTAGTAGTGGTCACCATACCACAGTCACCTGTGTGTCTAGTAGTGGTCACCATACTACAGTCACTTCTGTGTGTAGTAGTGGTCACCATACCACAGTCACCTGTGTCTAGTAGTGGTCACCATACCACAGCCAACTGTGTGTCTAGAAGTGGTCACCTTACCACAATCACCAGTGTGTGCAGTAGTGGTCACCATACCACAGCCACCTGTGTGTCTAGAAGTGGTCACCATACCACAATCACCAGTGTATGTAGTAGTGGTCACCATACCACAGCCACCAGTGTGTAGTAGTGGTCACTATACCACAGTCACCTGTGTGTATAGCAGTGGTCACCATACCACAGCCACCTGTGTGTGTAGTAGTGGTCACCATACCACAGTCACCTGTGTGTCTAGTAGTGGTCACCATACTACAGTCAGCTGTGTGTGTAGTAGTGGTCACCATACCACAGTCACCTGTGTCTAGTAGTGGTCACCATACGACAGCCACCTCTGTGTCTAGCAGTAGTCACCTTACCACAATCACCAGTGTGTGTAGTAGTGGTCACCATACCACAGCCACCCGTGTGTCTAGAAGTGGTCACTATACCACAATCAACAGTGTGTGTAGTAGTGGTCACCATACCACAGCCACCAGTGTGTAGTAGTGGTCACTATACCACAGTCACCTGTGTGTGTAGTAGTGGTCACCGTACCACAGCCACCTGCGTGTGTAGTAGTGGTCACCATACCACAGTCACCTGTGTGTCGAGAAGTGGTGACCATACCACAGTCATCTGTGTGTATAGTAGTGGTCACCATACCACAGTCACCTGTGTGTCTAGAAGTGGTCACCATACCACAGCCACCTGTGTGTGTAGTAGTGGTCATCATACCACAGTCACCTGTGTGTCGAGAAGTGGTCACCATACCACAGTCACCAGTGTGTGGTCACCATACCACAGTCACCTATATGTCGAGTAGTGGTCACCATACCACAGTCACCTTTGTGTCTCTAGTAGTGGTCACCATTCCACAGCCACCTGTGTGTGTGTAGTGGTGGTCACCATACCACGGTCACCTGTGCGTGTGAAGTAGTGGTCACCATTCCACAGCCACCAGTGTGTGAGTAGTAGTGGTCACCATACCACAGCCACCTGTGTGAGTAGTAGTGGTCACCATAGCACAGTCACCTATGTGTGTGTAGTTGTGGTCACCATTCCACAGTCACCTGTGTGTGTGTAGTGGTCACCATACCACAGTCACCTGTGTGTGTAGTAGTGGTCAACATACCACAGCCACCAGTGTGTAGTAGTGGTCACCATACCACCGTCACCAGTGTGTTTTAGTGGTCACCATACCACAGTCACCTGTGTGTAATAGTGGTCACAATACCACAGCCAACAGTGTGTAGTAGTGGTCACCATACCACAGTCACCTCTGTGTGTGTAGTAGTGGTCACCATACCATAGCCACCATTGTGTAGTAGTGGTCACCATACCATAGTCACCTGTGTGTGTAGTAGTTGTCATCATACCACAGCCACCTGTGTGTCTAGAAGTGGTCACCATACCACAGCCACCTGTGTGTGTAGTAATGGTCACCATACCACAGTTACCTGTGTGTCTAGTAGTGGTCACCATACCACTGTCACCGGTGTGTAGTAGTAGTCACCATACGACAGTCACCATTGTATGTGTGTAGTAGTGGTCACCAAACCACAGTCACCCGTGTGTGTTTGTATTGGTCACCATACCACAGTAACCTTTGTGAGTGTAGTGGTCACCATACCACAGTCACCTGTGTGTGTAGTAGTGGTCACCATACAACAGTCACCTGTGTGTGTAGTAGTGGTCACCATACCACAGTCACCTGTGTCTAGTAGTGGTCACCATTCGACAGCAACCTGTGTGTCTAGAAGTAGTCACCTTACCACAATCACCAGTGTGTGTAGTACTGGTCACCATACCACAGTCACCTGTGTGTATAGTTGTGGTCACCATACCACAGCCACCTATGTGTCTATTAGTGGTCACCATACCACAGTCACCTGTGTCTAGTAGTGATCACCATACCACAGTCACCTGTGTGTCTAGTAGTGGTCACCATGCCACAGCCACCTGTGTGTCAAGTGGTGGTCACCATACCACAGCCACCAGTGTGTAGTTGTGGTCACCATACCAGAGTCACCTGTGTGTATATAGTGGTCACCATACCACAGTCACCTGTGTGTCTAGTAGTGGTCACCATACTACAGTCACCTGTGTGTGTAGTAGTGGTCACCATACCACAGTCACCAGTGTCTAGTAGTGGTCAACATACCACATCCACCTGTGTGTAGTTGTGGTCACCATACCAGAGTCACCTGTGTGTATAGTAGTGGTCACCATACCACAGTCACCTGTGTGTCTAGTAGTGGTCACCATACCACAGTCACCTGTGTCTAGTAGTGGTCAACATACCACAGTCACATGTGTGTCTAGAAGTGGTCACCTTACCACAATCACCAGTGTGTGTAGTAGTGGTCACCATATCACAGTCACCTGTGTGTAGTAGTGGTCACTATACCACAGTCACTTGTGTGTGTAGTAGTGGTCACCATACCACAACCACCTGTGTGTGTAGTAGTGGTCACTATACCACAATCACCTGTGTGTCTAGAAGTGGTTACCATACCACAGTCACCTGTGTGTCTAGTAGTGGTCACCATACTACAGTCACCTGCGTGTGTAGTAGTGGTTACCATACCACAGTCACCTGTGTGAGTAGTAGTGTTCACCATACCACAGCCACCTGTGTGTGTAGTAGTGGTCACCATACCACAGTCACCTGTGTGTCTAGAAGTGGTCACCATACCACAGCCACCTGTGTGAGTAGTAGTGGTCACCATACCACAGTCACCAATGTGTGTGTAGTAGTGGTCACCATACGAAAGTCACCTGTGTGTGTAATAGTGGTCACCATACGACAGTCACCTGTGTGTGTAGTAGTGGTCAGCATTCCACAGTCACCTGTGTGTGTGTAGTGGTCACCATACCAGTCACCTGTGTGTGTAGTAGTGGTCAACATACCACAGCCACCAGTGTGTAGTAGTGGTCACCATACCACCGTCACCAGTGTGCTTTAGTGGTCACCATACCACAGTCACCTGTGTGTAGTAGTGGTCACAATACCACAGCCAACAGTGTGTAGTAGTGGTCAACATACCACAGTCACCTGTGTGTGTGTGTAGTAGTGGTCACCATACCACAGCCACGAGTGTGTAGTTGTGGTCACCATACCACAGCCGCCTGTGTGAGTAGTAGTGGTCACAATACCACAGTCACCTGTGTGTGTGTAGTAGTGGTCACCATACCATAGCCACCATTGTGTAGTAGTGGTCACCATACCATAGTCACCTGTGTGTGTAGTAGTGGTCACCATACCACAGCCACCTGTGTGTCTAGAAGTGGTCACCATACCACAGCCACCTGTGTGTGTAGTAGTGGTCACCATACCACAGTTACCTGTGTGTCTAGTAGTGGTCACCATACCACTGTCACCGGTGTGTAGTAGTAGTCACCATACGACAGTCACCATTGTATGTGTGTAGTAGTGGTCACCAAACCACAGTCACCCGTGTGTGTTTGTATTGGTCACCATACCACAGTAACCTTTGTGGGTGTAGTGTTCACCATACCATAGCCACCATTGTGTAGTAGTGGTCACCATACCACAGTCACCTGTGCGTGTAGTAGTGGTCACCATACAACAGCCACCTGTGTGTGTAGTAGTGGTCACCGTACGACAGTCACCTGTGTGTCTAGTAGTGGTCACCATACTACAGTAACCTGTGTGTGTAGTAATGGTCACCATACCACAGTCACCTGTGTGTTGTAGTGGTCACCATACCACAGTCACCTGTGTGTCTAGTAGTGGACACCATACTACAGTCACCTGTGTGAGTAGTAATGGTCACCATACCACAGTCACCTGTGTATAGTAGTGGTCACCATACGACAACCACCTGTGTGTCTAGAAGTGGTCACTATACCACAATCAACAGTGTGTGTAGTAGTGGTCACCTTACCACAGCCACCAGTGTGTAGTAGTGGTCACTATACCACAGTCACCTGTGTGTGTAGTAATGGTCACCTTACCACAATCACCAGTGTGTGTAGTAGTGGTCACCATACCACAGCCACCTGTGTGTTTAGAAGTGGTCACTATACCACAATCAACAGTGTGTGTAGTAGTGGTCACCTTACCACAGCCACCAGTGTGTAGTAGTGGTCACTATACCACAGTCACCTGTGTGTCTAGAAGTGGTCACCATACCACAGTCACCTGTGTGTGTAGTAGTGGTCACCATACCACAGTCACCTATGTGTCTAGTAGTGAGTAGTGATCACCATACCACAGTCACCTGTGTGTATAGTAGTGGTCACCATACCACAGTCACCTGTGTGTGTAGTAGTGGTCACCATACCAGTCACCTGTGTGTCTAATAGTGGTCACCATACTACAGTCACCTGTGTGTGTAGTAGTGGTTACCATACTACTGTCACCTGTGTGTGTAGTAGTGGTCACCATACCACAGCCATCTGTGTGTGTAGTAGTGGTCACCATACCACAGTCACCTGTGTGTCTAGAAGTGGTCACCATACCACAGTCACCTGTGTGTCTAGTAGTGATCACCATACCACAGTCACCTGTGTGTCTAGTAGTGGTCACCATACCACAGCCACCTGTGTGTCTAGTGGTGGTCACCATACCACAGCCACCAGTGTGTATTTGTGGTCACCATACCAGAGTCACCTGTGTGTATAGTATTGGTCACCATACCACAGTCACCTGTGTGTCTAGTAGTGGTCACCATACTACAGTCACCTGTGTAGTAGTGGTCACCATACCACAGTCACCTGTGTCTAGTAGTGGTCAACATACCACAGCCACCTGTGTGTAGTTGTGGTCACCATACCAGAGTCACCTGTGTGTATAGTAGTGGTCACCATACCACAGTCACCTGTGTTAGTAGTGGTCAACATACCACAGTCACCTGTGAGTCTAGAAGTGGTCACCTTACCACAATCACCAGTGTGTGTAGTAGTGGTCACCATATCACAGCCACCAGTGTGTAGTAGTGGTCACTATATCACAGTCACCTGTGTGTATAGTAGTGGTCACCATACCACAACCACCTGTGTGTGTAGTAGTGGTCACCATACCACAATCACCTGTGTGTCTAGAAGTAGTTACCATACCACAGTCACCTGTGTGTCTAGTAGTGGTCACCATACTACAGTCACCTGTGTGTGTAGTAGTGGTTACCATACCACAGTCACCTGTGTGAGTAGTAGTGTTCACCATACCACAGCCACCTGTGTGTGTAGTAGTGGTCACCATACCACAGTCACCTGTGTGTCTAGAAGTGGTCACTATACCACAGCCACCTGTGTGAGTAGTAGTGGTCACCATACCACAGTCACCTATGTGTGTGTAGTAGTGGTCACCATACGAAAGTCACCTGTGTGTAATAGTGGTCACCATACGACAGTCACCTGTGTGTGTAGTAGTGATCACCATTCCACAGTCACCTGTGTGTGTGTAGTGGTCACCATACCACAGTCACCTGTGTGTGTAGTAGTGGTCAACATACCACAGCCACCAGTGTGTAGTAGTGGTCACCATACCACCGTCACCAGTGTGTTTTAGTGGTCACCATACCACAGTCACCTGTGTGTAGTAGTGGTCACAATACCACAGCCAACAGTGTGAAGTAGTGGTCAACATACCACAGTCACCTGTGTGTGTGTGTAGTAGTGGTCACCATACCACAGCCACGAGTGTGTAGTTGTGGTCACCATACCGCAGCCGCCTGTGTGAGTAGTAGTGGTCACCATACCACAGTCACCTGTGTGTGTGTAGTAGTGGTCACCATACCATAGCCACCATTGTGTAGTAGTGGTCACCATACCATAGTCACCTGTGTGTGTAGTAGTGGTCACCATACCACAGCCACCTGTGTGTCTAGAAGTGGTCACCATACCACAGCCACCTGTGTGTGTAGTAGTGGTCACCATACCACAGTTACCTGTGTGTCTAGTAGTGGTCACCATACCACTGTCACCGGTGTGTAGTAGTAGTCACCATACGACAGTCACCATTGTATTTGTGTAGTAGTGGTCACCAAACCACAGTCACCCGTGTGTGTTTGTATTGGTCACCATACCACAGTAACCTTTGTGAGTGTAGTGGTCACCATACCACAGTCACCTGTGTGTGTAGTAGTGGTCACCATACAACAGCCACCTGTGTGTCTAGTAGTGGTCACCATACTACAGTAACCTGTGTGTGTAGTAATGGTCACCATACCACAGTCACCTGTGTGTTGTAGTGGTCACCATACCACAGCCACCTGTGTGTGTAGTAGTGGTCACCATACGACAGTCACCTGTGTGTCTAGTAGTGGTCACCATACTACAGTCACCTGTGTGTGTAGTAACGGTCACCATACCACAGTCACCTGTGTATAGTAGTGGTCACCATACGACAACCACCTGTGTGTCTAGAAGTAGTCACTATACCACAATCAACAGTGTGTGTAGTAGTGGTCACCTTACCACAGCCACCAGTGTGTAGTAGTGGTCACTATACCACAGTCACCTGTGTGTGTAGTAATGGTCACCTTACCACAATCACCAGTGTGTGTAGTAGTGGTCACCATACCACAGCCACCTGTGTGTTTAGAAGTGGTCACTATACCACAATCAACAGTGTGTGTAGTAGTGGTCACCTTACCACAGCCACCAGTGTGTAGTAGTGGTCACTATACCACAGTCACCTGTGTGTCTAGAAGTGGTCACCATACCACAGTCACCTGTGTGTGTAGTAGTGGTCACCATACCACAGTCACCTATGTGTCTAGTAGTGAGTAGTGGTCACCATACCACAGTCACCTGTGTGTATAGTAGTGGTCACCATACCACAGTCACCTGTGTGTGTAGTAGTGGTCACCATAACAGTCACCTGTGTGTCTAATAGTGGTCACCATACTACAGTCACCTGTGTGTGTAGTAGTGGTTACCATACTACAGTCACCTGTGTGTGTAGTAGTGGTCACCATACCACAGCCACCTGTGTGTAGTAGTGGTCACCATACCACAGTCACCTCTGTGTCTAGAAGTGGTCACCATACCACATCCACCTGTGTGAGTAGTAGTGGTCACCATACGATAGTCACCTGTGTGTGTAGTAGTGGTCACCATACGACAGTCACCTGTGTGTGTAGTAGTGGTCACCATACCACAGCCACCAGTGTGTAGTAGTGGTTACCATACGACAGTGACCATTGTGTGTGTGTAGTAGTTGTCACCATACCACAGCCACCAGTGTGTAGTAGTGGTCACGATACCACAGTCACCTTTGTGTGTGTAGTGGTCACCATACGACAGTCACCTGTGTGTGTAGTAGTGGTCACCATACCACAGTCACCTATGTGTGTAGTAGTGGTCACCATACCACAGCCACCTGTGTGTGTAGTAGTGGTCACCATACCACAGTGACCTGTGTGTATAGTAGTGGTTGTTACGAACCCGGATCCATCGTCCGAGCACGGAGTAGTAACGACCGCGCCATCTGTGGGTCAGCTCCCGAAACCCCCCGCCAAACGCCGACGACACCTGGTGAGGATGCCGTGTATCAGCTACGAGGGCCAGTTTCCAGTCCCGTTCAGCACTCTACTCCGCCGCCTCTGACCTCTGGTGAGGTGGTGCTCCGACGACAGCGCCATCTATGGACTGGATACGTCAGGTGTTTGTGCCCGAGCCCGTAAGTGAGGTGTTTTAGTGTCCCAGTTATTGATGACGTGTCTGCTTACAGAGCCGACCTGGGACTGCTGTGATGGAAGTGGAGTCAGTCTACCCGAGGCAGCCAGTCTCCATACCTTGAACCTTGCTGCAGCTGTTGTGAAGTCGTCCCCCCGGAAGAACACTGTGGTGTGCTAGCCTGCCAGTGGAGTGGTAGTAAAAGGATTTACCCGGGACCGACTGTTGGAGACGATCATCTACTGGGGTACTGAAGACAGGAGAGTGATTTGTGGTGTGACACGAGGCTCCTGTCTAGGGCGTTCCCCTTTTATCGTTCGTGGAGTGGCCGTACCAGCCTTGTTGGCTCAGAACCTGCCAGCAGACCAGCTGGATGTGTGGTTGACGGCCTCCACGGCGGTGCCCCCAGTGGACATGTGTTTTGGCTGACCTGTGGCCAGGGTAGGCTCAGCTTCTTTGAAGAATTCGTTGTGTGGCTACGAAGAAAGCACCAAGGACTCAGCGCTTAGCTTCTGGATCCAGAGTCTTCAGCAGAAGACTACATTGTGAAGAATCCCCTTGTCAAGTGTTAATATCCCTCCCCCTGTGCACTCATTTATTTTATATATTTAATCGGTGATGGTAACAATTATAATATTAAGTTCTTAGCTTTCTTTCCCTACTCCCTTTAAGTTACTTGCGTCACGGATCTCATCCCTTGATAGCCACTACTGGCTTGGGAACGGATATATATATATCTGACTCTAACAACATCAGAGTGAGAACCCCGTTGCGTCCCGAGAGGGCCGTAACACCATACCACAGTCACCTGTGTGTATAGTAGTGGTCACCATACCACAGTCACCTATGTGTGTAGTAGCAGTGGTCACCATACCACAGTCACCTGTGTGTATAGTAGTGGTCACCATACCACAGTCACCTATGTGTGTAGTAGTAGTGGTCACCATACCACAGTCACCTATGTGTGTAGTAGTGGTCACCATACCACAGCCACCTGTGTGTGTAGTAGTGGTCACCATACCACCGTCACCAGTGTGTAGTAGTGGTCACCATACCACAGTCACCTGTGTGTAATAGTGGTCACCATACCACAGCCACCTGTGTGTGTAGTAGTGGTCACCATACCACAGCCACCTGTGTGTAGTAGTGGTCACCATACCACAGTCACCTATGTGTATAGTAGTGGTCACCATACCACAGCCACCATTGTGTAGTAGTGGTCACCATACCACAGCCACCATTGTGTAGTAGTGGTCACCATTCCACAGTCACCTGTGTGTGGAGTAATGGTCACAATACCACAGCCACCTGTGTGTGTAGTAGTGGTCACCATACGACAGTCACCTGTGTGTGTAGTAGTGGTCACCATTCCACAGTCACCTGTGTGTGTGTAGTAGTGGTCACCATACCACAGCCACCATTGTGTAATAGTGGTCACCATACCACAGTCACCTGTTTGTGTGTAGTAGTGGTCACCATACCACAGCCACGAGTGTGTAGTAGTGGTCACCATACCATAGCCACCTGTGTGAGTAGTAGTGGTCACCATACCACAGTCACCTGTGTGTGTGTAGTAGTGGTCACCATACCACAGCCACCATTGTGTAGTAGTGGTCACCATACCATAGTCACCTGTGTGTATAGTAGTGGTCACCATATCACAGTCACCTGTGTGTCTAGTAGTGGTCACCATACCACAGCCACCTGTGTGTGAAGTAGTGGTCACTATACCACAGTTACCTGTGTGTCTACTAGTGGTCACCATACCACTGTTACCAGTGTGTAGTAGTGGTCACCATACGAAGGTCGTTTTGTGTGTGTGTAGTAGTGGTCACTGTACCACAGCCACCAGTGTGTTGTAGTGGTCACCAAACCACAGTCACCTTTGTGTGTGTAGTGGTCACCATACCACAGTAACCTTTGTGTGTGTAGTGGTCACCATACCACAGTCACCTGTGTGTGTAGTAGTGGTCACCATACCACAGCCACCAGTGTGTAGTAGTGGTCACCATACGACAGTCACCATTGTGTGTGTGTAGTAGTGGTCACCATACCACAGCCACCATTGTGTAGTAGTGGTCACCATACCAGTCACCTGTGTGAGTGTAGTAGTGGTCACCATACCACACCCACCATTGTGTAGTAGTGGTCACCATTCCACAGTCACCTGTGTGTGGAGTAGTGGTCACAATACCACAGCCACCTGTGTGTGTAGAAGTGGTCACCATACGACAGTCACCTGTGTGTGTAGTAGTAGTCACCATTCCACAGTCACCTGTGTGTGTGTAGTAGTGGTCACCATACCACAGCCACCATTGTGTAATAGTGGTCACCATACCACAGCCACCTGTTTGTGTGTAGTAGTGGTCACCATACCACAGCCACGAGTGTGTAGTAGTGGTCACCATACCATAGCCACCTGTGTGAGTAGTAGTGGTCACCATACCACAGTCACCTGTGTGTGTGTAGTAGTGGTCACCATACCACAGCCACCATTGTGTAGTAGTGGTCACCATACCATAGTCACCTGTGTGTGTAGTAGTGGTCACCATACCACAGTCACCTGTGTGTCTAGTAGTGGTCACCATACCACAGCCACCTGTGTGTGAAGTAGTGGTCACTATACCACAGTTACCTGTGTGTCTACTAGTGGTCACCATACCACTGTTACCAGTGTGTAGTAGTGGTCACCATACGAAGGTCGTTTTGTGTGTGTGTAGTAGTGGTCACTGTACCACAGCCACCAGTGTGTTGTAGTGGTCACCAAACCACAGTCACCTTTGTGTGTGTAGTGGTCACCATACCACAGTAACTTTTGTGTGTGTAGTGGTCACCATACCACAGTCACCTGTGTGTGTAGTAGTGGTCACCATACCACAGCCACCAGTGTGTAGTAGTGGTCACCATACGACAGTCACCATTGTGTGTGTGTAGTAGTGGTCACCATACCACAGCCACCATTGTGTAGTAGTGGTCACCATACCAGTCACCTGTGTGAGTGTAGTAGTGGTCACCATACCACACCCACCATTGTGTAGTAGTGGTCACCATTCCACAGTCACCTGTGTGTGGAGTAGTGGTCACAATACCACAGCCACCTGTGTGTGTAGAAGTGGTCACCATACGACAGTCACCTGTGTGTGTAGTAGTAGTCACCATTCCACAGTCACCTGTGTGTGTGTAGTAATGGTCAACATACCACAGCCACCATTGTGTAATAGTGGTCACCATACCACAGCCACCTGTTTGTGTGTAGTAGTGGTCACCATACCACAGCCACGAGTGTGTAGTAGTGGTCACCATACCATAGCCACCTGTGTGAGTAGTAGTGGTCACCATACCACAGTCACCTGTGTGTGTGTAGTAGTGGTCACCATACCACAGCCACCATTGTGTAGTAGTGGTCACCATACCAAATCTACACAGTAAAATAACAACGTACTGGAGTGAACGATATGGAAGAAAATGTAGAATAGAACCAATGAAGAGCAGAGGTGCCATAGGCACAATCAGAGAACACTGTATAAACATCAGAGGTCCGCGGTTGTTCAACGTCCTCCCAGCAAGCATAAGAAATATTGCCGGAACAACCGTGGACATTTTCAAGAGGAAACTAGATTTATTCCTCCAAGGAGTGCCGGACCAACCGGGCTGTGGTGGGTATGTGGGCCTGCGGGCCGCTCCAAGCAACAGCCTGGTGGACCAAACTCTCACAAGTCGAGCCTGGCCTCGGGCCGGGCTTGGGGAGTAGACGAACTCCCAGAACCCCATCAACCAGGTATCAACCAGGTATACCCTAGTCACCTGTGTGTGTAGTAGTGGTCACCATACCACAGTCACTTGTGTGTCTAGTAGTGGTCACCATACCACAGCCACCTGTGTGTGTAGTAGTGGTCACTATACCACAGTTACCTGTGTGTCTAGTAGTGGTCACCATACCACTGTCACCAGTGTGTAGTAGTGGTCACCAAACCACAGTCACGCGTGCGTGTGTAGTGGTCACCATACCACAGTAACCTTTGTGTGTGTAGTGGTCACCATACCACAGTAACCTTTGTGTGTGTAGTGGTCACCATATCACAGTCACCTGTGTGTGTAGTAGTGGTCACCATACCACAGCCACCAGTGTGTAGTAGTGGTCACCATACCACAGTCACCTGTGTCTAGTAGTGGTCACCATTCGACAGCAACCTGTGTGTCTAGAAGTAGTCACCTTACCACAATCACCAGTGTGTGTAGTACTGGTCACCATACCACAGTCACCTGTGTGTTTAGTTGTGGTCACCATGCCACAGCCACCTATGTGTCTAGTAGTGGTCACCATACCACAGTCACCTGTGTGTCTAGTAGTGGTCACCATACCACAGCCACCTGTGTGTCTAGTGGTGGTCACCATACCACAGCCACCAGTGTGTAGTTGTGGTCACCATACCAGAGTCACCTGTGTGTATAGTAGTGGTCACCATACCACAGTCACCTGTGTGTCTAGTAGTGGTCACCATACTACAGTCACCTGTGTGTGTAGTAGTGGTCACCATACCACAGTCACCTGTGTCTAGTAGTGGTCAACATACCACAGCCACCTGTGTAGTTGTGGTCACCATACCAGAGTCACCTGTGTGTATAGTAGTGGTCACCATACCACAGTCACCTGTGTGTTTAGTAGTGGTCACCATACCACAGTCACCTGTGTCTAGTAGTGGTCAACATACCACAGTCACCTGTGTGTCTAGAAGTGGTCACCTTACCACAATCACCAGTGTGTGTAGTAGTGGTCACCATATCACAGCCACCAGTGTGTAGTAGTGGTCACTATACCACAGTCACCTGTGTGTGTGTAGTGGTCACCATACCACAGTAACCTTTGTGTGTGTAGTGGTCACCATACCACAGTAACCTTTGTGTGTGTAGTGGTCACCATACCACAACCACCTGTGTGTGTAGTAGTGGTCACCATACCACAATCACCTTTGTGTCTAGAAGTGGTTACCATACCACAGTCACCTGTGTGTCTAGTAGTGATCACCATACTACAGTCACCTGCGTGTGTAGTAGTGGTTACCATACCACAGTCACCTGTGTGAGTAGTAGTGTTCACCATACCACAGCCACCTGTGTGTGTAGTAGTGGTCACCATACCACAGTCACCTGTGTGTCTAGAAGTGGTCACCATACCACAGCCACCTGTGTGAGTAGTAGTGGTCACCATACCACAGTCACCAATGTGTGTGTAGTAGTGGTCACCATACGAAAGTCACCTGTGTGTGTAGTAGTGGTCACCATTCCACAGTCACCTGTGTGTGTGTAGTGGTCACCATACCAGTCACCTGTGTGTGTAGTAGTGGTCAACATACCACAGCAACCAGTGTGTAGTAGTGGTCACCATACCACCGTCACCAGTGTGTTTTAGTGGTCACCATACCACAGTCACCTGTGTGTAGTAGTGGTCACAATACCACAGCCAACAGTGTGTAGTAGTGGTCAACATACCACAGTCACCTGTGTGTGTGTGTAGTAGTGGTCACCATACCACAGCCACGAGTGTGTAGTTGTGGTCACCATACCACAGCCGCCTGTGTGAGTAGTAGTGGTCACAATACCACAGTCACCCGTGTGTGTGTAGTAGTGGTCACCATACCATAGCCACCATTTTGTAGTAGTGGTCACCATACCATAGTCACCTGTGTGTGTAGTAGTGGTCACCATACCACAGCCACCTGTGTGTCTAGTAGTGGTCACCATACCACTGTCACCGGTGAGTAGTAGTAGTCACCATACGACAGTCACCATTGTATGTGTGTAGTAGTGGTCACCAAACCACAGTCACCCGTGTGTGTTTGTATTGGTCACCATACCACAGTAACCTTTGTGAGTGTAGTGTTCACCATACCATAGCCACCATTGTGTAGTAGTGGTCACCATACCATAGCCACCATTGTGTAGTAGTGGTCACCATACCACAGTCACCTGTGTGTGTAGTAGTGGTCACCATACCACAGTCACCTGTGTGTCTAGTAGTGGTCACCATACTACAGTCACCTGTGTGTGTAGTAATGGTCACCATACCACAGTCTCCTGTGTGTCTAGTAGTGGTCACCGTACGACAGTCACCTGTGTGTGAAGTAATGGTCACCATACCACAGTCACCTGTGTGTTGTAATGGTCACCATACCACAGCCACCTGTGTGTGTAGTAGTGGTCACCGTACGACAGTCACCTGTGTGTCTAGTAGTGGTCACCATACTACAGTCACCTGTGTGTGTAGTAATGGTCACCATACCACAGTCACCTGTGTGTCTAGTAGTGGTCACCATACTACCGTCACCTGTGTGTGAAGTAATGGTCACCATACCACAGTCACCATTGTGTTGTAGTGGTCACCATACCACAGCCACCTGTGTGTGTAGTAGTGGTCACCGTACGACAGTCACCTGTGTGTCTAGTAGTGGTCACCATACTACAGTCACCTGTGTGTGTAGTAATGGTCACCATACCACAGTCACCTGTGTGTCTAGTAGTGGTCACCATACTACAGTCACCTGTGTGTGAAGTAATGGTCACCATACCACAGTCACCTGTGTGTTGTAGTGGTCACCATACCACAGCCACCTGTGTTTGTATTGGTCACCATACCACAGTAACCTTTGTGAGTGTAGTGGTCACCATACCACAGTCACCTGTGTGTTGTAGTGGTCACCATACCACAGCCACCTGTGTGTGTTTGTATTGGTCACCATACCACAGTAACCTTTGTGAGTGTAGTGGTCACCATACCACAGTCACCTGTGTGTGTAGTAGTGGTCACCATACCACAGTCACCTGTGTGTCTAGTAGTGGTCACCATACTACAGTCACCTGTGTGTGTAGTAATGGTCACCATACCACAGTCACCTGTGTGTCTAGTAGTGGTCACCGTACGACAGTCACCTGTGTGTGAAGTAACGGTCACCATACCACAGTCACCTGTGTGTTGTAGTGGTCACCATACCACAGCCACCTGTGTGTGTAGTAGTGGTCACCGTACGACAGTCACCTGTGTGTCTAGTAGTGGTCACCATACTACAGTCACCTGTGTGTGTAGTAATGGTCACCATACCACAGTCACCTGTGTGTCTAGTACTGGTCACCATACTACAGTCACCTGTGTGTGAAGTAATGGTCACCATACCACAGTCACCTGTGTGTTGTAGTGGTCACCATACCACAGCCACCTGTGTGTGTAGTAGTGGTCACCATACGACAGTCACCTGTGTGTCTAGTAGTGGACACCATACTACAGTCACCTGTGTGTGTAGTAATGGTCACCATACCACAGCCACCTGTGTGTGCAGTAGTGGTCACCATACGACAGTCACCTGTGTGTCTAGTAGTGGTCACCATACTACAGTAACCTGTGTGTGTAGTAATGGTCACCATACCACAGTCACCTGTGTATAGTAGTGGTCACCATACGACAACCACCTGTGTGTCTAGAAGTAGTCACCTTACCACAATCACCAGTGTGTGTAGTAGTGGTCACCATACCACAGCCACCTGTGTGTTTAGAAGTGGTCACTATACCACAGTCACCTGTGTGTCTAGAAGTGGTCACCATACCACAGTCACCTGTTTGTGTAGTAGTAGTCACCATACCACAGTCACCTATGTGTCTAGTAGTGAGTAGTGGTCACCATACCACAGTCACCTGTGTGTATAGTAGTGGTCACCATACCACAGTCACCTGTGTGTGTAGTAGTGGTCACCATACCAATCACCTGTGTGTCTAATAGTGGTCACCATACTACAGTCACCTATGTGTGTAGTAGTGGTTACCATACTACAGTCACCTGTGTGTGTAGTAGTGGTCACCATACCACAGCCATCTGTGTGTGTAGTAGTGGTCACCATACCACATTCACCTGTGTGTCTAGAAGTGGTCACCATACCACAGTCACCTGTGTGTCTAGTAGTGATCACCATACCACAGTCACCTGTGTGTCTAGTAGTGGTCACCATACCAAAGCCACCTGTGTGTCTAGTGGTGGTCACCATACCACAGCCACCAGTGTGTAGTTGTGGTCACCATACCAGAGTCACCTGTGTGTATAGTATTGGTCACCATACCACAGTCACCTGTGTGTCTAGTAGTGGTCACCATACTACAGTCACCTGTGTGTGTAGTAGTGGTTACCATACCACAGTCACCTGTGTCTAGTAGTGGTCAACATACCACAGCCACCTGTGTGTTGTTGTGGTCACCATACCACAGTCACCTGTGTGTATAGTAGTGGTCACCATACCACAGTCACCTGTGTCTAGTAGTGGTCAACATACCACAGTCACCTGTGTGTCTAGAAGTGGTCACCTTACCACAATCACCAGTGTGTGTAGTAGTGGTCACCATATCACAGCCACCAGCGTGTAGTAGTGGTCACTATATCACAGTCACCTGTGTGTGTAGTAGTGGTCACCATACCACAACCACCTGTGTGTGTAGTAGTGGTCACCATACCACAATCACCTGTGTGTCTAGAAGTAGTTACCATACCACAGTCACCTGTGTGTGTAGTAGTGGTCACCATACTACAGTCACCTGTGTGTGTAGTATTGGTTACCATACCACAGTCACCTGTGTGAGTAGTAGTGTTCACCATACCACAGCCACCTGTGTGTGTAGTAGTGGTCACCATACCACAGTCACCTATGTGTGTGTAGTAGTGTTCACCATACGAAAGTCACCTGTGTGTGTAATAGTGGTCACCATACGACAGTCACCTGTGTGTGTAGTAGTGATCACCATTCCACAGTTACCTGTGTGTGTGTAGTGGTCACCATACCACAGTCACCTGTGTGTGTAGTAGTGGTCAACATAACCACTGCCACCAGTGTGTAGTAGTGGTCACCATACCACCGTCACCAGTGTGTTTTAGTGGTCACCATACCACAGTCACCTGTGTGTAGTAGTGGTCACAATACCACAGCCAACAATGTGAAGTAGTGGTCAACATACCACAGTCACCTGTGTGTGTGTGTAGTAGTGGTCACCATACCACAGCCACGAGTGTGTAGTTGTGGTCACCATACCGCAGCCGCCTGTGTGAGTAGTAGTGGTCACCATACCACAGTCACCTGTGTGTGTGTAGTAGTGGTCACCATACCATAGCCACCATTGTGTAGTAGTGGTCACCATACCATAGTCACCTGTGTATGTAGTAGTGGTCACCATACCACAGCCACCTGTGTGTCTAGAAGTGGTCACCATACCACAGCCACCTGTGTGTGTAGTAGTGGTCACCATACCACAGTTACCTGTGTGTCTAGTAGTGGTCACCATACCACTGTCACCGGTGTGTAGTAGTAGTCACCATACGACAGTCACCATTGTATTTGTGTAGTAGTGGTCACCAAACCACAGTCACCCGTGTGTTTGTATTGGTCACCATACCACAGTAACCTTTGTGAGTGTAGTGGTCACCATACCACAGTCACCTGTGTGTGTAGTAGTGGTCACCATACAACAGCCACCTGTGTGTCTAGTAGTGGTCACCATACTACAGTAACCTGTGTGTGTAGTAATGGTCACCATACCACAGTCACCTGAGTGTTGTAGTGGTCACCATACCACAGCCACCTGTGTGTGTAGTAGTGGTCACCATACGACAGTCACCTGTGTGTGTAGTAATGGTCACGATACCACAGTCACCTGTGTGTCTAGTAGTGGTCACCATACTACAGTCACCTGTGTGTGTAGTAATGGTCACCATACCACAGTCACCTGTGTATAGTAGTGGTCACCATACGACAACCACCTGTGTGTCTAGAAGTAGTCACCTTACCACAATCACCAGTGTGTGTAGTAGTGGTCACCATACCACAGCCACCTGTGTGTTTAGAAGTGGTCACTATACCACAATCAACAGTGTGTGTAGTAGTGGTCACCTTACCACAGCCACCAGTGTGTAGTAGTGGTCACTATACCACAGTCACCTGTGTGTCTAGAAGTGGTCACCATACCACAGTCACCTGTGTGTGTAGTAGTGGTCACCATATCACAGCCACCTGTGTGTGTAGTAGTGGTCACCATACGACAGTCACCTGTGTGTAGTAGTGGTCACCATACCACAGTCACCTGTGTGTAATAGTGGTCACCATACCACAGCCACCTGTGTGTGTAGTAGTGGTCACCATACCACAGCCACCTGTGTGTGTAGTAGTGGTCACCATACCACAGTCACCTATGTGTATAGTAGTGGTCACCATACCACAGCCACCATTGTGTAGTAGTGGTCACCATACCAGTCACCTGTGTGAGTGTAGTAGTGGTCACCATACCACAGCCACCATTGTGTAGTAGTGGTCACCATTCCACAGTCACCTGTGTGTGGAGTAATGGTCACAATACCACAGCCACCTGTGTGTGTAGTAGTGGTCACCATACGACAGTCACCTGTGTGTGTAGTAGTGGTCACCATACCACAGTCACCTGTGTGTGTGTAGTAGTGGTCACCATACCACAGCCACCATTGTGTAATAGTGGTCACCATACCACAGTCACCTGTTTGTGTGTAGTAGTGGTCACCATACCACAGCCACGAGTGTGTAGTAGTGGTCACCATACCATAGCCACCTGTGTGAGTAGTAGTGGTCACCATACCACAGTCACCTGTGTGTGTGTAGTAGTGGTCACCATACCACAGCCACCATTGTGTAGTAGTGGTCACCATACCATAGTCACCTGTGTGTGTAGTAGTGGTCACCATACCACAGTCACCTGTGTGTCTAGTAGTGGTCACCATACCACAGCCACCTGTGTGTGTTGTAGTGTTCACTATACCACAGTTACCTGTGTGTCTAGTAGTGGTCACCATACCACTGTCACCTGTGTGTAGTAGTGGTCACCATACGAAGGTCACCATTGTGTGTGTGTAGTAGTGGTCACTGTACCACAGCCACCAGTGTGTAGTAGTGGTCACCAAACCACAGTCGCCTGTGTGTGTAGTAGTGGTCACCATACCACAGTCACCTGTGTGTGTAGTAGTGGTCACCATACTACAGTCACCTGTGTGTCTAGAAGTGGTCACCATACTACAGCCACCTGTGTGAGTAGTAGTGGTCACCATTCGATAGTCACCTGTGTGTGTAGTAGTGGTCACCATACCATAGGTCACCTGTGTGTGTAGTAGTGGTCACCATACCACAGTCACCTGTGTGTCTAGTAGTGGTCACCATACCACAGCCACCTGTGTGTGTAGTAGTGGTCACTATACCACAGTTACCTGTGTGTCTAGTAGTGGTCACCATACCACTGTCACCAGTGTGTAGTAGTGGTCACCATACGAAGGTCACCATTGTGTGTGTGTAGTAGTGGTCACTGTACCACAGCCACCAGTGTGTAGTAGTGGTCACCAAACCACAGTCACCTGTGTGTGTGTAGTGGTCACCATACCACAGTAACCTTTGTGTGTGTAGTGGTCACCATACCACAGTAACCTTTGTGTGTGTAGTGGTCACCATACCACAGTCACCTGTGTGTGTAGTAGTGGTCACCATACCACAGCCACCAGTGTGTAGTAGTGGTCATTATACGACAGTCACCATTGTGTGTGTGTAGTAGTGGTCACCATACCACAGCCACCATTGTGTAGTAGTGGTCACCATACCAGTCACCTGTGTGAGTGTAGTAGTGGTCACCATACCACAGCCACCATTGTGTAGTAGTGGTCACCATTCCACAGTCACCTGTGTGTGGAGTAGTGGTCACCATATCACAGTAACCTTTGTGTGTGTAGTGGTCACCATACCACAGTCACCTGTGTGTGTAGTAGTGGTCACCATACCACAGCCACCAGTGTGTAGTAGTGGTCACCATACCAGTCACCTGTGTGAGTGTAGTAGTGGTCACCATACCACAGCCACCATTGTGTAGTAGTGGTCACCATTCCACAGTCACCTGTGTGTGGAGTAGTGGTCACCATACCACAGCCACCAGTGTGTAGTAGTGGTCACCATACGACAGTCACCATTGTGTGTGTGTAGTAGTGGTCACCATACCACAGCCACCAGTGTGTAGTAGTGGTCACGATACCACAGTCACCTTTGTGTGTGTAGTAGTCACCATATGACAGTCACCTGTTTGATGTTGATGTATGTGGTTGCCAGGGTGGATACACAAGTATAGTCCCATGCCAACTGTCTGCCACCCTTCCACGTTTGGTGAAATGCTATGCCCAAGATTACCATCCGAGTTGCCATCGGGGAAGTGGCACAAATAGCCTCGGCTATCACTTCCTTTTGACGGCCGTGATGGTCAAGTGGATTAAGGCGCCCTGTAGTCATCAGTTGCGTTGCTCCTGGGAGTATGGGTTCGAGTCACTTCTGGGGTGTGAGTTTTCATACGCATATAGTCCTGGGGACCATTCAGGCTTGTTCGCATTTGTGTTCCTCACGTGTGCCCCAAAGAATGAGGTGATTTGGTGAAATGCTATGCCCAAGATTACCATCCGAGTTGCTGTCGGGGAAGTGGCTCAAATAGCCTCGGCTCTCACTTCCTTTTGACGGCCGTGATGGTCAAGTGGATTAAGGCGCCCTGTAGTTATCAGTTGCGTTGCTCTTGGGAGTATGGGTTCGAGTCACTTCTGGGGTGTGAGTTTTCATTCGCATATAGTCCTGGGGACCATTCAGGCTTGTTCGCATTTGTGTTCCTCACGTGTGCCCCAAAGAATGAGGTGATTTGGTGAAATGCTATGCCCAAGATTACCATCCGAGTTGCCGTCGGGGAAGTGGCTCAAATAGCCTCGGCTATCACTTCCTTTTGACGGCCGTGATGGTCAAGTGGATTAAGGCGCCCTGTAGTTACCAGTTGCGTTGCTCCTGGGAGTATGGGTTCGAGTCACTTCTGGGGTGTGAGTTTTCATTCGCATATAGTCATGGGGACCATTCAGGCTTGTTCGCATTTGTGTGCCTCACGTGTGCCCCAAAGAATAAGGTGATTTCGTGAAATGCTATGCCCAAGATTACCATCCGAGTTGCCGTCGGGGAAGTGGCTCAAATAGCCTCGGCTATCACTTCCTTTTGACGGCCGTGATGGTCAAGTGGATTAAGGCGCCCTGTAGTTACCAGTTGCGTTGCTCCTGGGAGTATGGGTTCGAGTCACTTCTGGGGTGTGAGTTTTCATTCGCACATAGTCCTGGGGACCATTCAGGCTTGTTCGCATATATATATATATATATTCGCATATATATATATATATATATATATATATATATATATATATATATATATATATATATATATATATATATATATATATATATATATATATGTCGTACCTAGTAGCCAGAACTCACTTTTTGGCCTACTATGCAAGGCCCGATTTGCCTAATAAGCCAAGTTTTCCTGAATTAATATATTTTTTCTAATTTTTTTCTTATGAAATGATAAAGCTACCCATTTCATTATGTATGAGGTCAATTTTTTTTATTGCAGTTAAAATTAACGTAGATATATGACCGAACCTAACCAACCCTACCTAACCTAACCTAACCTATCTTTATAGGTTAGGTTTGGTTTGGTAGCCAAAAAAGTTAGGCTAGGTTAGGTTAGGTAGGTTAGGTAGTCGAAAAACAATTAATTCATGAAAACTTGGCTTATTAGGCAAATCGGGCCTTGCATAGTAGGCTGAGAAGTGCGTTCTGGCTACTAGGTACGACATATATATATATATATATATATATATATATATATATATATATATATATATATATATATATATATATATATATGTATATGTATATGTATATATATATATATATGTCGTACCTAGTACCCAGAACGCACTTCTATGCCTACTATGCAAGGCCCAATTTGCCTAATAAGCCAACTTTTCATGAATTAATTGTTTTTCGACTACCTAACCTACCTAACCTAACCTAACCTAACTTTTTCGGCTACCTAACCTAACCAATAAAGATAAGTTAGGTTAGGTTAGGTAGAGTTGGTTAGGTTCGGTCATATATCTACATTAATTTTAACTCCAATAAAAAAAATTGACCTCATACATAATGAAATGGGTAGCTTCATAATTTCATAAGAAAAAAATTAGAGAAAATATATTAATTCATGAAAACTTGGCTTATTAGGCAAATCGGGCCTTGAATAGTAGGCTGAGAAGTGCGTTCTGGCTACTAGGTACGACACATATATATATATATATATATATATATATATATATATATATATATATATATATATATATATATATATATATATATATATATATATATATAGGGAAGGGAGTACCACCTCTGGCTGGAAGAAGGGGGACCCATAGCCTCGGAGGAAACCACACATAACGCATTGGAGGGAATGTGGGTCCCCTCCAATACAGTTTCTGTGTGCTTTTCTCCTACCACCCCCTTCCCTTTTTTTTTTTTCCTTTATTGTGTATTTAAAGGTTACAAAACATACAAGACAAATGCCTAAAGGTTATGGATCTCTTATATATATATATATATATATGTATATGTCGTACCTAGTAGCCAGAACGCACTTCTCAGCCTACTATGCAAGGCCTACTATACAATATATATATATATATATATATATATATATATATATATATATATATATATATATATATATATATATATATATATATATATTTGTGTAATGACATTTTCAAATAAAGTTAGATAAATATATACACTTAAAAGAATAGGGGTGGTAGGAGAAGAAAATATCAAAGTGTTCAGTGAGGATCCATACGGTCTTCTCTGAGTACTCTATTTTCTTCTCCGAGGCTATGGGTCCCTACACTTGCACCAGAGGTGGTACCCCTTCTAGGTAAAAAATATATATATATATATATAGTAGTAGTAGTAGGCATCCTTCAGTCTCGGGAGACTATGGAGTTGCGCCCTAGTTGTCAATCCTGGTGCAGCGTCTGGTGTGACTGATGAGGCCAATCCGAGAGTGGCAGTCCATCCCACACCGAGCACAAACGAAGTCCGATTCTGGTCTGTCTTCCTGGTTACCGGCTTTCCTTCTCTGTCTCTTTGCCTCCGATTCCTTGGCAAGTGACTCCTCGAACTTGGAGAGACCTCGTTGAACAGACTGCCTCCAGGCTGAACGGTCTGCAGCCAGTGTCTCCCATATAGCAAGATCGACGTCCATGGCTTTCAGGTCCCTTTTGCATACGTCTTTGTACCGTAGCTGGGGCTTGCCTACTGGACGCTTTCCCTGCCTCAGCTCTCCATACAGGAGATCCTTGGGGATCCTGCCGTCGCCCATTCGCACAACGTGCCCGAGCCAGCGCATTCGTCTCTGTTTCAGCATTGTGTACATGCTGGTGATTCTTGCTCTCCCCAAGACGTTGTTGTTTGTCACCTTGTCCTGCCAGGTGATGTCCAAGATGTGTCTAAGGCAGCGCATGTGGTAGGCATTCAGCTGTCTTTCCTGACGGGCACGGAGTGTCCAAGACTCACTGCCATAAAGGAGAGTGCTCAGGACACAGGATCTGTAAACCTGAATCTTAGTATACTCAGTCAGCCTATTGTTGGCCCACACTCTCTTTGTCAGTTTGGACATGGTAGTAGATGCCTTACCGATGCGTTTGTTTAGCTCCGTATCAAGAGAGAGGGAGTCAGAGATTGTGGAGCCCAGGTACACGAAGTCGTGAACAACTTCCAGTTTGGAATCAGAGATGCCGATGTCAGGTGGGGAGTCCACTCCTTGTCCCATGATTTGTGTTTTCTTCAGACTGATGGTGAGTCCGAAAGCCTGAGAGGCCTCGCTGAAGCGGGTTATGAGCCGTTGGAGGTCTTCAGCTGAGTGGGCAGTGACTGCTGCGTCGTCGGCAAAGAGAAAGTCGCGCAGACACCTCAGCCGAACCTTTGTCTTGGCTCTCAGCCTGGCGAGGTTAAAGAGCTTCCCATCCGACCTGGTCCGGAGGTAAATGCCTTCCGTGACAGATCCGAAGGCGTGCCGCAGCATAACTGCGAAGAAAATCCCGAATAGGGTTGGAGCCAGTACGCAGCCCTGCTTTACTCCACTTCGGATGTCAAAGGCGCCTGATGTTAGGCCATCAAAGACCACGGTGCCCCTCATGTTCTCATGGAAAGATCTGATGATGCTGAGGAGCCTGGGTGGGCATCCGATCTTGGGGAGGATCTTGAACAGGCCATCCCTGCTGACGAGGTCGAAGGCCTTCGTCAGGTCTATGAAGGCTACAAAGAGTGGCTGCTTCTGTTCCCTGCATTTCTCCTGCAGTTGTCTGAGGGAAAAGACCATGTCGATGGTGGACCTGCCAGCTCTGAATCCACATTGTGATTCTGGATAAACTCTCTCTGCAAGTACTTGGAGCCTCTTCAATGCGACTCGAGCAAACAGCTTTCCGACAATACTGAGGAGGGAGATTCCACGGTAGTTGTTGCAGTCGCCCCTGTCACCTTTATTCTTATACAGTGTGACGATGTTGGCATCCCTCATGTCCTGTGGCACCTCTCCTTCTTCCCAGCAGAGGCAGAGAATTTCGTGCAGCTCCATGAGCAGGCTACCTCTGCAGCACTTCAAGGTCTCAGCAGGAATGCCATCTTTGCCAGGAGCTTTACCAGAAGCAAGGGAGTCTAGGGCATCGCTGAGTTCTTCCAGGGTCGGTTCACTGTCGAGCTCCATTAACACAGGCAGACACTCAATGGCGCTCAGGGCATCTTCGGTGACCACATTGTCCCTGGCGTATAGCTCAGAGTAGTGCTCGACCCAGCGCTTCAGCTGCAGTGTCTGGTCCTGAATCACCTCGCCAGTGGCAGATTTCAGAGGAGCGGTCTTCCTCTGGATTGGGCCAAGGGCCTGCTTGATGCCGTCATACATTCCCCTTACATTGCCTGTATCCGCTGCAGTCTGTATCTGGGAGCAGAGCTGGAGCCAATAGTTGTTGGCACATCGCCTGGCGCTCTGCTGCACTTTGCAGCGGACGGCCCGAAGGATCTGTAAGTTGCGCCGACTTGGGCAGGCTTTGTAGGCTGCCAAGGCGTTTCTCTTCTCTTCGATTACAGGTGTCATCTCTTCCGAGTGAGCCTCGAACCAGTCTGACGACCTGCTGGTCTTCTTGCCAAAGGTGGAAATGGCAGCGTTGAACACAGCGTCTCTGAAGTGCTCCCATCTTTTACAGGCAGTGACCCCAGCTGGGCCAGGAAGAGCTTCCTCGAGCACGTGTGCAAAATCTTCCACCTTGTCCTGGTTGCGGGTCTTGGTGGTGTCGATGCGAGGTCTGCCCGCCTTTTTCGAGTGATGAATCTTCTTTGGTTGCATCTTGACCCTGCTACATACCAGGGAGTGGTCGGTGTCACAGACAGCACTCTGGTAGCTACGCGTAATCTTGACGCTGGGTAGACTTGCACGCCTGGTAAGAATCAGGTCAAGCTGGTGCCAGTGCTTGGATCTGGGGTGTCTCCAAGATACTCGGTGTTGAGGCTTTGTGCCGAAGAACGTGTTGGTGACACAAAGACCATGAAGGCAGCAGAGTTCTAGCAGACGTTGCCCGTTCTCATTCATCCTTCCTATGCCGAATTGACCCAGGCAAGTGGGCCAAATGTTGTGCTCGGCACCCACTCTGGCGTTGAAGTCGCCGAGGATGAACAGTGGCTCCTTTACAGGGATTCTCGCTATGACTCTGTTGAGGTCATCGTAGAATTTTTCCTTTGCCTCTGCTGGAGAAGTCAGGGTTGGTGCATATGCACTAATTACATTGACTGGTCCTGTTTGGGAGTACAGTTGCAGAGACAGAATTCGTTCGGTTTCCCCCATCGGTGGCATAATGTGTCCCAACAGTGCATTCCTGACGGCAAATCCCACACCATGTTCTCTGGTCTCATCTGGAGGTTTTCCTTGCCAGAAGAAAGAGAAGGTCCTCTCTCTCACAGATCCTGATCCTGGGAGCCTGGTCTCTTGGAGAGCAACAATATCCATCTGCAGCTTGCTCAGCTCCCTATCGATGATTGCTGTTTTTCGGGCGTCATTAATTTCTTGCAGGTCGTCAGAGAAACCTGGTGTCAGTGTCCTGACGTTCCATGTACCCAGCTTTAGGGCAGTTGATATTTTCTTCTTTGGTTTGGTATTGCTTGGTGCAAAGTTGTCGGGCCGCTTGTCAGTTTTCACCCTAAACCCCACGCACCCAGTGAGGTTAACGGACCGTGGCGAGGCAACACCTTATTGGCTGGGGTTTGCCCAGCTTGAGGCGGGCGGTAGTTGCCCAGTGGGGCGCGATGACCCCTCCCACCGTCGGAAGCAACCCCTGGCGTCACACTCTTCGCCAATCGAGCAGAAGACTTAAAACCGGTAGACTGTCGCTTCCCGTGTTGGTTCGACGCTGTGAGGCGAAGCTGGAGTGTCCTCTCCAGGGCGCAAAGCCTGGGTAGGTAGATATGGAGGAGAAGCTGTTACCCATGCAGCAGGTCCCCCCTCTCCACGTTGCTGAAATTATCCAATAGAGAGGCAAATGCCAATACGCATGGTTCCAGCAACGTCGCAGGAGCTGCCAGAACGAGGTCGACGTCAACAACAGTAGTGGGATTGACGCCTACGACCGTGCGTTTTGGTTTTTTCCGGGCCCGGTCTCCGCACCCCCTGATTCCAGTACGCCTACGACCGTGCGTTTTGGTTTTTTCCGGGCCCGGTCTCCGCACCCCCTGATTCCAGTACGCCTACGACCGTGCGTTTTGGTTTTTTCCGGGCCCGGTCTCCACACCCCCTGATTCCAGTACGCCTACGCCCGTGCGTTTTGGTTTTTTCCGGGCCCGGTCTCCGCACCCCCTGATTCCAGTACGCCTACCCCCGTGCGTTTTGGTTTTTCCGGGCACTGTCTACGCGCCCTGGGTTTTCTCTATTCAACTTGCCTAGGGATTAAAAAGCCGGTCCCTGGCATCCCCAAATTTCGTTGGCTTAGTGACCCTGCACAGACATTGCTAATGGTTAATGACGTCACCAGCTAACCGCTCAGCGTTCCTGCACCGGCATGTTCGAGGGGATTAAAAAGCCGGTCTATGAGTCGTGTGTTTTGCGATACAACAGTGTCCTTGAAACCTAATATAAAATACCATCATCCCTAGTCTATTTTTAATTTCATATTTACTTCCAACCATCACCCATTACATTTATCAAAGGGGATCATGTATGTGAGGGAAGAACATAACTTCAGCACTGCAAGAAGTGTTGTGTGTATTTTCAAGTTCGTCCCCTGCTGCCTGTATTTACCCAGGTCTTTTTCCTAAATATAAAACTTATCCAATTCATTCCTATTCTGTTTCATGTTGATACGTATAATAGGTTATAAATATTCCCCTTTAGTATGACCATTCAGTCACACCTCTATCATGTCACCCCTATTTCTTCTTCTTCGTCGTCGTTCTAGAGAATGTAATTTGAGCTATGACAATCTTTCTTGAAGGATCGTTTATTATGCATAGGGCAAAAAACAGTAACCCTGAAACCTAATGTAAAATACCATCAACCCTAGACTATTTTAAATTTCCTATTTACTTCCAACCATCGGTCATTGCATGAAACAAAAGGCGAGCACCACTGCAAGAAGTTATTTGTGTATTTTTCGAGTTCTTCCCCTGTTACCTATATTCACCCAGGTCGTTTTCCTAAATATATAAGTTATCCAATTCATTCCTGTTCTGTTTCATGTTGATACGTATAATGGGTCATTAATATTCCCCTTTACTATCATTCACAGCTCTATCATGTCACCTCTATTTCTTTGCCTTTCTAGAGAATGTAATTTAAGCTTTGTCAATCTTTCTTCAGAAATTGTTTATTGAGCATAGGGCAAAATAAAAATGAAAACTTACTATCTTTCATTTGTATGAAAACAGTCCCCTGCCAGGCGTAGTGACTTCAATGCGATTTCAGTACTAATCCAATATTACTGTATAAACTAACAGTACCCTGCCAGGCATGGAGACTTCAATGCAATTTCAGTACTAATCCAACATTGCTGTATAAACTAACAGTCCCCTGCCAGGCATGGTGACTTCAATGAAAAGCAAGCCTCTCATGTTTTGAAATAAAGCCTTCGTTTCTGACGTCATCATCCCTAATGTGGCGCGAGGCGCGCTAAATGCGGATCCCAGGAGGTTCACACATAAGTGTGAACTCTTAATCAGGCTTAATACCTCACCTATACTCTATGCTTCATCAGAGTTGATATTCAGCTACAATAGCTCGTATTTTCGCTCATTACTTATATTTTCTGTTATTCATAAACCCGATCAAACCTTCCTAACCTAACCTAACCTAACATATTATTTATAACAAACAAATATAAGTAATGAGCGAAAATTATGAGCAGGAATTAACCTCACTGAGGACCAAGTCACTCTCCTAAATCTGGGCATAAACTGTCATGTTATGTCCAGACCGAGTGAAATGGCCCGGAAAGTAGAGTTGGAAATTCTGTTGGACGACATATTCGACCTCGAGACACAAAAGAAGGTCACTACCAAAGATACCTTACAAGCAGAACTTATTGCAGAAGGAGGAAAGAATCGAGGCAACTACAGAAGCACCATACTGTCCCCCGAGCTTAAAGCGGCAGCTAAAAGCCTTCTTGAGAACAAGGAGATAGTTGTCAGGAGAGGTGACAAGTCGCCAATATATGTCATTCTTAAAAAAGACGAATATCTGGCGAAAATGAACATCATACTCTCTGACCAAACTAAGTTCCAAAGGGTAACGAAGGACACTACAGCCGAATTAAAAGCAAAGGTCAACAAACTGATCGAAACTGTGAACGCCAAGAAATCCGGACTCCACCTGCCAAAGATCATTGGGGAATATAAACCTGGATATGCGTATGGAAATGTCAAGACGCACAAGCCTGGAAACCCACTTCGGCCAATCATTAGCCAGATACCCACACCCACGTACAGACTGGCGAAGCGACTCAACGGCCTGCTGACTCCTTATGTTCCTTGCGCCTTCAGCCTGAAGTCTCCAAAGGAATTTGTGGACTTACTGCGGGGCACACGGGCCACAGGGATAAGAGCCTCGTTGGACGTAGAATTGCTGTTTACCAACGTACCTGTGGACGAGACAATCGGAATGATAGCCGACAGAGTGTATCGTGATCCAGCCTGTACTCCTCTTGACATGCCAGAAAGTATTCTGAGGAAGCTACTCCAAGCTTGTACTAAAGAGGCACCCTTCTTGAGCCCGGATGGGCACATGTATAAGCAAGTAGATGGGGTCGCCATGGGTTCTCCCCTAGGTGTCCTGTTTGCAAACTTCTACATGGGTACCATCGAGCAAAAAGTCTTAGTCGACATGAACTTGAAACCGGCCATATACTGCAGGTATGTTGACGACATTTTTACACAGGTACCTGATGTCAGACATCTGCAGGAGCTGAAGGAGGCATTTGAGCAGAGTTCCGTGCTGCGTTTCACTTACGAGACGGAAAAGGATGGGAAGCTGCCTTTTCTAGATGTAACAGTCATGGAAAAGGGCGGAGGTTTCCACACTGCAGTCTACACTAAGGAAACAAACATAGGAATGTGCCTAAATGCCAACAGCGACTGCCCTGACAGGTACAAGAGGAGTGTTGTTAACGCATACGTCGACCGTGCTCTCAGCCACAGCTCAGAATGGAAGCAAGTCGACGAAGAACTCTGTAGGGTAAGGCAGGTCCTAGTCAATAACGGCTTCTCCAATGGTTTCATCGAAGACATCATAAGAAGGAAAGTGAAAAGCCATGCAACCTCTGAAGAGACAACTAACACAACACCTATACCCCCTATTAGACTATTTTACAGGAACTTCTTTTCCACAGCTCATAAAACGGAGGAAAGGGTCCTGAAAGATATTGTTAATAGAAACGTTATCCCTACAGACAAAAATCAGGATACAACTGACGATTTACTATAAAACCAGAAAAACGGCCAGCTTACTCATGAGAAACTCTCCAGACACAAAACAGAACGCTTTAAAAGAGACTAACGTCGTCTATGCCTTCAAATGCCCACTTGGGGACTGTAAGCTCCAAAAAACCCAGTATATAGGCAAGACAACAACATCTCTTTCTAGGCGTTTAACGATGCATAAGCAACAGGGCTCCATTAAGGAACATATAATCTCTTCCCATAACCAAACCATCGCCAGAGAAATCCTAGTAAACAACACAGAAATCATCGATAGATACAGCGATAGCAGGCGGCTTGACGTTTGCGAGGCACTACACATCAAGAAGTCAACACCAGCAATCAACAGCCAATTATTGCACAACTATATTCTACCCACCTCAAGACTCCACTCCAATATAGAAGCATCAAGAAATATGGACCAATAGGCTTTCTACAAACACTCCTATTCAATTCCCATTGTTTCTGTTCTGTCTTGTGTTGATACTTTTAATACCCTATTAATATCCCATCTTGTTCTAATGCCACATCACCCTTCCCACCTCACTCAAATGTAGATATAAACTCAGAGATACGTAAGTTCTAATCAGTTGTGTATTTGTGAAGTCTTTGAAAATGTAATAAGTTTTACGAAACGCGCCCGTGTCGCGTCAGACTAGAAATAAAAATGAATTTTGGAGAAGTGATTTTTGATTTACCTCCAACAGTGAAGCGTAATGTACGAAAGATTGAGAAAATTCGTGTTAGAATTATTAATCTTACTTTTTCGGTCATATTTAATAATATATGTCTACAGGAAAGACTGCTACCAAAATATACTAATATATATATATATATATATATATATATATATATATATATTTATATATATATATATATATATATATATATATATATATATATATATATATATATATATATATATATATATATATATATATATATATATACAGAACTAGCCCGCGGCAAAGAAATCACGGTAAAAGAATACTATAATATATGAGGGATAAATCCAGCCAGAAAGGCCACATGTAATGGGCAAACAGCCAGTACCGACAGTAATTCATGACCGGAACACACAGTAATCGGGAAGAATATAATGAAATGGCCCCCTCACATACAAACAAGAACAAATGCTGGAACGCACATGAACAAGGAAATAATGCTTCAACCACACCCCATACACGCATGAAAAAAACTCCCCAGAACATGGAGGAACCGGCAAAAGAAACACAAAACACACACAAACACAGACACCAGAAAGCACACACACACACCCAACAGCACAAGAACACAACACAGGAAACATAACATAAAGCTTCATGTGGAGCATAGGAAACAAAACACAACACCCGAACGGGCAAGCCAAAATCATGGATACAAGACATACATATAGTAGTCAAGGCAACAAATACAAAATTACAGGGAGTACACAAATCAAGCACAAGTACTATTCATATTTATCCAGGAACTCCTGCGCCAGAAAGTGCAAGCAGTAAGCCTCCCAAATCAGCATGACGTCATCAGGCACCTGTCGACCAGGAGACGCACAAGGCCGAGGCATCAAATCCGGCCCCCCATAAATAAATCCCTTTGCCCGCGGCACCCAAAAAGTAGAAGAGCACAATGGGATCAGAAGCACCCGGTCATCCAAAGTGAGTTCCAACGACTGAGTCCCACAGACCACGTCCCCGGAGGCCGTGACCGCAGAGAGGGGTTCGCACTAGGGAAGTTTTGCTCTGAGATTCGCACTGGATTTCACACTGGGCTTCTCACTGGGCTTGCACACTGGGCTCCTCACTGGGCTTCGCACCAGGAGGGACCTGCAGAGGATGCAGGCATGCCAGGGGCCTCCCGTCACCAGGCACAGGAGCCGAGGCCCCCAGCACACATCCTTCCTCACTACCATAGTGAAGTACCGATCATCAGGGGCAACCTCCCACTGTGCGGAGCCAACAGCAGGAGGCGCAGGGGGCAACACAGGAGACAGCACATAGCACCCCACAGCACCTTCAACCATGGCGGGAGACCCCGGAGCATCATACTCCCCCCCTCCACCCAAAGGCACACACGCTCGGAACCTGCCTCGAGCGCTGGGAGACAGGCTGCCGGTCGTCCGAACTATCACCCCCACAATCCGAGCCTGCACAAGTCGAGCCGGCCTAAGGCCGGGCTTGGGGAGTAGAACAACTCCCAGAACCTCATCAAGCAGGTATCCCGCATCACAACAGAACTCTCTGACAGGAGCACCTTCAAAGCATGGCCCCTGAAAACCACAGCTTCTACAACCAGGGGCACCAAACCACATGTAACAGTTGGCCCCCGTAAGTTGAGTAGAGACTTGGGATTATACCTGACTTACGAGACATTCATAGGGAGGTGAGATAAAGTTACACAAACCTCACCTTCAATAGTTTCTAGAGTTGGGAGGTAATCCCTTGTTACCAGTGTGTGGTTGGTTGGTACCCCCATGGCCTCCTGTCAGTGTGTGGTTGGTGGGTACCCTCCCCCCGTAGCCTCCTGTCAGTGTGTGGTTGGTGGGTACCCAGTGTGGCCTCCTGTTAGTGTGTGGTTGGTGGGTACCCAGTGTGGCCTCCTGTTAGTGTGTGGTTGGTGGGTATCCCCCGTGCCCTCCTGTCAGTGTGTGATTGGTGGCTATCACGGCCTGTGTCTTATTTTTTGTTATCAGTAGTGATACGATTTTGTTGTCATAGAGACCTGTAAAGAATTTGGTGGTGATGGACATTAAAATGTTGTCTAGGGGTAAAACATGGAGCAAGGAAAACAGCCTAGTACAAAGTCACAAATTTATACGTATAAGTCAGACATGAATACATTCAACAAGGCGATTTCTTCACAACATAAAATCACTATGTATTAGTCTTATAACCTCAAGTGGCTCTGACCACCCCACGGCTCACCGTCCCATACCTGGTACCGTGCACCCAGCCACCACCGCTATCATCCAATGACACACCTCAAGTGGCTCTGACCACCCCACGGCTCACCGTCCCATACCTGGTACCGTGCACCCAGCCACCACCGCTATCATCCAATGACACACCTCAAGTGGCTCTGACCACCCCACGGCTCACCGTCCCATACCTGGTACCGTGCACCCAGCCACCACCGCTATCATCCAATGACACACATATTTAAGCCTCTAGGAAACCTGGACTCCTCTAAAACCTCTCCAAAATCTGTAATACTACTCTACCCTATCTTGCAACCCTGGTTATACACAAGGATAGGCTTATCTGACTGTACGGCCGGAGAAAAACCCTCAAATAGCAGGATCGGTCGGCAGCGATACACCTCCCCCTCCAGTCAAGATGGCGTCCACCTCTCTTGCATCATCGCCCCTTAATACTCTATTCTTTACATACACAATCAAACTCATTATGGATTTTATTTACTATATTCCCCATGCATACTTTTTGATGGAGTCCATTTTTTCCTTACATAGTTAGGCTATTCCATTTCACATTATTTCTGATGATCTCCAGCTGAGAAGGTACTACTTTAATGGGCGGAGTATTACTGGTATAATATGATCTCAGCTGTGGATTTATTCTAATAAACACTCTCCACTGAGTCCACCATTTTATAATAGAAACTAACCTCCACAGGAGGTAAGGTTCGTAACAGTGGCTACCCCCTGTTTCCTCCTGCCAGTGTGGGGTTGGTGGGTACCCCCTGTGTCCTCCTGGTAGTGTGTGGTTGGTGGGTACCCCCTGTGTCCTCCTGGTAGTGTGGGGTTGGTGGGTACCCCCTGTGTCCTCCTGGTAGTGTGTGGATGGTGGGTACCCCCTGTGTCCTCCTGCCAGTGTGGGGTTGGTGGGTACCCCCTGTGTCCTCCTGGTAGTGTGTGGTTGGTGGGTACCCCCTGTGTCCTCCTGGTAGTGTGTGGATGGTGGGTACCCCCTGTGTCCTCCTGCCAGTGTGGGGTTGGTGGGTACCCCCTGTGTCCTCCTGCCAGTGTGGGGTTGGTGGGTACCCCCTGTGTCCTCCTGGTAGTGTGGGGTTGGTGGGTACCCCCTGTGTCCTCCTGGTAGTGTGTGGATGGTGGGTACCCCTTGTGTCCTCCTGGTAGTGTGTGGATGGTGGGTACCCCCTGTGTCCTCCTGGTAGTGTGTGGATGGTGGGTACCCCCTGTGTCCTCCTGGTAGTGTGTGGTTGGTGGGTACCCCCTGTGTCCTCCTGGTAGTGTGTGGATGGTGGGTACCCCCTGTGTCCTCCTGCCAGTGTGGGGTTGGTGGGTACCCCCTGTGTCCTCCTGCCAGTGTGGGGTTGGTGGGTACCCCCTGTGTCCTCCTGGTAGTGTGTGGATGGTGGGTACCCCCTGTGTCCTCCTGGTAGTGTGTGGATGGTGGGTACCCCTTGTGTCCTCCTGGTAGTGTGTGGATGGTGGGTACCCCCTGTGTCCTCCTGGTAGTGTGTGGATGGTGGGTACCCCCTGTGTCCTCCTGGTAGTGTGTGGATGGTGGGTACCCCCTGTGTCCTCCTGGTAGTGTGTGGATGGTGGGTACCCCCTGTGTCCTCCTGGTAGTGTGTGGATGGTGGGTACCCCCTGTTTCCTCCTGGTAGTGTGGGGTTGGTGGGTACCCCTGTGTCCTCCTGGTAGTGTGTGGATGGTGGGTACCCCTGTGTCCTCCTGGTAGTGTGTGGATGGTGGGTACCCCCTGTGTCCTCCTGGCAGAGTGGGGTTGGTGGGTACCCCTGTGTCCTCCTGGTAGTGTGTGGATGGTGGGTACCCCCTGTGTCCTCCTGGCAGAGTGGGGTTGGTGGGTACCCCTGTGTCCTCCTGGTAGTGTGTGGATGGTGGGTACCCCCTGTGTCCTCCTGGCAGAGTGGGGTTGGTGGGTACCCCCTGTGTCCTCCTGGTAGTGTGTGGATGGTGGGTACCCCTGTGTCCTCCTGGTAGTATATGGATGGTGGGTACCCCCTGTGTCCTCAGTACCTGTGATGCTCAGATATTATGCCTGACACCTTGACAATCATGATAGCATTGCTGCTCTTGAATATTATTATTTCAAATATGATGTTCAGATAATTTGTGTTTTATACTACATGAAATTTCATCTTCATTGAATGTTTAGAGTTTGGCGTCTTTCATCCGTAAGGAGTTGTATATAACATTGCCATATCTGTGTGTGTGTGTGACGGTGGCGCACATCTCAGTGTGTGACGGTGGCGCATATCTCAGTGTGTGACGGTGGCGCATATCTCAGTGTGTGACGGTGGCGCATATCAGTGTGTGATGGTGGTGCATATCTCAGTGTGTGACGGTGGCGCATATCTCAGTGTGTGACGGTAGCGCATATCTCAGTGTGTGACGGTGGCGCATATCTCAGTGTGTGACGGTGGCGCATATCAGTGTGTGACGGTGGCGCATATCTCAGTGTGTGACGGTGGCGCATATCAGTGTGTGATGGTGGCGCATATCAGTGTGTGATGGTGGTGCATATCTCAGTGTGTGACGGTGGCGCATATCTCAGTGTGTGATGGTGGCGCATATCTCAGTGTGTGACGGTGGCGCATATCTCAGTGTGTGATGGTGGCGCATATCTCAGTGTGTGACGGTGGCGCATATCTCAGTGTGTGATGGTGGCGCATATCTCAGTGTGTGACGGTGGCGCATATCTCAGTGTGTGACGGTGGCGCATATCTCAGTGTGTGACGGTGGCGCATATCTCAGTGTGTGATGGTGGCGCATATCTCAGTATGTGATGGTGGCGCATATCTCAGTATGTGATGGTGGCGCATATCTCAGTGTGATGGTGGCGCATATCAGTGTGTGATGGTGGCGCATATCTCAGTGTATGATGGTGGCGCATATCTCAGTGTGTGATGGTGGCGCATATCTCAGTGTATGATGGTGGCGCATATCCCAGTGTATGATGGTGGCGCATATCTCAGTATGTGATGGTGGCGCATATCTCAGTGTGATGGTGGCGCATATCAGTGTGTGATGGTGGCGCATATCTCAGTGTATGATGGTGGCGCATATCTCAGTGTGTGATGGTGGCGCATATCTCAGTGTGTGATGGTGGCGCATATCTCAGTGTATGATGGTGGCGCATATCTCAGTATGTGATGGTGGCGCATATCTCAGTGTGATGGTGGCGCATATCAGTGTGTGATGGTGGCGCATATCTCAGTGTATGATGGTGGCGCATATCTCAGTGTGTGATGGTGGCGCATATCTCAGTGTATGATGGTGGCGCATATCTCAGTGTATGATGGTGGCACATATCAGTGTATGTTGGTGGCGCATATCTCAGTGTATGATGGTGGCGTATATCTCAGTGTGTGATGGTGGCGCATATCTCAGTATGTGATGGTGGCGCATATCTCAGTGTGATGGTGGCGCATATCAGTGTGTGATGGTGGCGCATATCTCAGTGTGTGATGGTGGCGCATATCTCAGTGTGTGATGGTGGCGCATATCTCAGTGTGTGATGGTGGCGCATATCTCAGTGTGATGGTGGCGCATATCTCAGTATGTGATGGTGGCGCATATCTCAGTGTGATGGTGGCGCATATCAGTGTGTGATGGTGGCGCATATCTCAGTGTGATGGTGGCGCATATCAGTGTGTGATGGTGGCGCATATCTCAGTGTGTGACGGTGGCGCATATCTCAGTGTGATGGTGGCGCATATCAGTGTGTGATGGTGGCGCATATCTCAGTGTGTGATGGTGGCACATATCTCAGTGTATGATGGTGGCGCATATCTCAGTGTATGATGGTGGCGCATATCAGTGTGTGATGGTGGCGCATATCTCAGTGTGTGATGGTGGCACATATCTCAGTGTATGATGGTGGCGCATATCTCAGTGTGTGATGGTGGCGCATATCAGTGTATGATGGTGGCGCATATCTCAGTGTATGATGGTGGCGCATATCTCAGTGTGATGGTGGCGCATATCAGTGTGTGATGGTGGCGCATATCAATGTGTGATGGTGGCGCATATCTCAGTGTGTGATGGTGGCGCATATCTCAGTGTGATGGTGGCGCATATCAATGTGTGATGGTGGCGCATATCTCAGTGTGATGGTGGCGCATATCTCAGTATGTGATGGTGGCGCATATCTCAGTGTGATGGTGGCGCGTATCTCAGTGTGATGGTGGCGCATATCTCAGTGTGATGGTGGCGCATATCAATGTGTGATGGTGGCGCATATCTCAGTGTGATGGTGGCGCATATCAGTGTGTGATGGTGGCGCATATCATTACAGGTGTGGACAGGTGGCGCGTGTATAACCTGAGGCTGGACCATCCCGAGTCTCCCGACACCTGGGGCGTCAATACTCCCAGCTCTAACATTGCCCAGGTGGCTCTCAAGGTCAGTTCTCCCAGCTCTATCAAGGTCAATACTCCCAACTCTTAATATATTCAGGTGACTCACAAGGTCAGTACATCGAGCTTTAATAATGCGCAGGTGGCTAACATGGTCAGTACTCCCAGCTCTGTCATGGCCAGGTGGTTCACACGGTCAATACTCCCAAGTCTGTCTTGACCAGGTGGCTCACATGGTCAGTATTCCCAGCTTTATCATTGCTATTTGGCTAACAGGGTCAGTTCTTCCAGCTCTGTCATGGCCAGGTGGTTCACACGGTCAATACTCCCAAGTCTGTCTTGACCAGGTGGCTCACATGGTCAGTATTCCCAGCTTTATCATTGCCATTTGGCTAACAGGGTCAGTACTCCCAGCTCTGTCATGGCCAGGTGGTTCACACGGTCAATACTCCCAGCTCTGTCATGGTCCAGTGAGTCATAGGGTCAGTAATACCAGCTCTGATATCTCCAGGTCTCTAACATGGTTATTACTCCCAGCTTTGCCATGGTCATGTGGTTCACAGGGTCAGTACTCCTAGCTCTGTCATGGTCATGTGGTTCACAGGGTCAGTACTCCCAGCTCTGTCATGGTCATGTGGTTCACAGGGTCAGTACTCCTAGCTTTGCCATGGTCATGTGGTTCACAGGGTCAGTACTCCTAGCTTTGCCATGGTCATGTGGTTCACAGGGTCAGTACTCCCAGCTCTGTCATGGTCATGTGGTTCACAGGGTCAGTACTCCTAGCTTTGCCATGGTCATGTGGTTCACAGGGTCAGTACTCCTAGCTCTGTCATGGCTATGTGGCTCACAGTGTCAGTACTCCCAGCTCTGTCATGGCTATGTGGCTCACAGTGTCAGTACTCCCAGCTCTGTCATGGCTATGTGGCTCACAGTGTCAGTACTCCCAGCTCTGTCATGGCTATGTGGCTCACAGTGTCAGTACTCCCAGCTCTGTCATGGCTATGTGGCTCACAGTGTCAGTACTCCCAGCTCTGTCATGGCCATGTGTGAATTTCCCAGCAGGTGTTTGTTATATTAAGATTAGTTATTACTAAGTGGACTGTAGATGTTGACTCTGTGATAGATTATATTCCTGCTAGGTGTTAACACTTATTTAATTTTGGGAGGTTGTTTAATATTGCTAAATCCACCTTATAAGATTATATAATCATGAAGCTTTGCGTAATAGTGGCTTTAGGCATTGTATGTACTAGCTCTATTTATAAATTCATCGATATTTTTATCATCCCTTGTATGTATGTACTTTCCTGAATAAACATTTGAATTTGAATTTGAATTTGAATTTGAAAGTTAGTAAATCATGGTAAAAAATATTTCATAAAAGGTTAGTAGACTAACTACAGTTATTAATGAATATGGTATGAGGGCTTAGCTGCCGCGTAGGTTTGCATATGTAACGTCAGGGGAACTGTTCGAGAGGCAATACAAATTCTCGTCTCGTGGCTGGGGTGTCGAGACCCCAGTTGAGGCGGCTGGCTCCCGGTTACTTCTCTCCACTCTGCTGTTACATTGTACAACATACAATATAACTTCAGTGTTAATATTTCCTTAGCTAATCTCAAATTGATAGATTAACTGCCTACTAGACCTAAACTTAATCTGGATGTTTAAGATCTGCTGCGTAACGGCCGGGCTATTCTGTGATAAGTAAATATGCCATAAATACCACTAAAACTTCTATAGCCGATCGAACACAATTTCCCTTATCGTGTGAAGCTAGCAGCAAAGTCTGGGAGTCGTGAAACATCGGATGACCCAAATATTGGACGATGCTAATCGGCTTGCTTCAGCAGGGAGCAGATCAAGCTCGTGTTGTTGTGAGACTGTGTGTACAAGTGACGCTTTCCCATCCCTCTCGTGGTGAACGCCTGGGAAATTAGTCATGTTATTTATTTTATATCGGTCACTAACGAGACGATATTAGCGTCATTTTACACCCATATATTTTACCTCAAATACCAGAGAACAATTTTCCATTGTTCATTACACTAGATCGAAAGGTTTTCTGTGATTAAAAGCACATTTCAGAAATCCTGCATATGTGATGTGATTATTATTTTGCCCGTGAATCAACATATCATGGATGTGGAAATTCACCTTGGGATGGAAGTTTAATTTAATTCTTATTGAAATTAATTAAACTCCCAATATAAATAACAAATGCAAATAAAAACAAATTGCAGACTGGTTTTAATATGAATTAGATAAAGAAATCGTCACCACGTAAGCCGTGGTGGGTGACGGAAAAGCCCACCAATGATACTTGGAAACTTTTGGCGCTTACGCACTAAAAATTAATATTGTTAGTAAATTTAATTTCATAGCACAACATATTTATCTTGATGTGCTAGGGGTTAGTGGTTTAGGTGTTGGAAATTTCCAACACCTGGTTCACAGTGTCAGTACTCCCTGCTCTGTCATGGTCATGTGGTTCACAGCGTCAGTACTCCTAGCTCTGTTATGGCCTGGTGGTTCATTGTGTTAGTACCCACAGATCTGTCATGGCCGGTGGTTCATTGTGTTAGTACCCACAGATCTGTCATGGCCGGTGGTTCATTGTGTTAGTACCCACAGATCTGTCATGGCCGGTGGTTCATTGTGTTAGTACCCACAGATCTGTCATGGCCGGTGGTTCATTGTGTTAGTACCCACAGATCTGTCATGGCCGGTGGTTCATTGTGTTAGTACCCGCAGATCTGTCATGGCCGGTGGTTCACAGGTGGTAAAGTAAACCAGAGGTTTACTTTACTTTTTTATCCATCTCCTTCTTGAGTGGTATGAACTGTTTCGTTGCATTAACGCATTTCCCAGGAATGAATTCCATCAGCTCATATACTGTCTTCCTTTCCATTTCTCTTTCCAATTGGATTTACTGCAGAAAGTTCTTCATCCTGTCGTAATCCCCACGTCTGGAATCTTTCTTGTTCAACAGGTGTCTTTGTGTAAGAAATTCCTTTAGCTGCACTATGTATTCAAGCATGACATTGCATTTGTCCTTGAGGCATCTCATACTCTACTTTTTTCGACAGGTGCTCCATTTTGGGAAAACACTAGCTCTGCTGTTGGGTCGTCTCCTCTTAATTGTGTTGGTTCTGTGACATGTTGCTGGAAGAAGTGTTTGTCTTTTATGTCTAAAAGTTTTGCTCTTCATGTCTCATCACCCCCATGGGGATCCTTATTTATCCAATCTATTTCACTGTGATTGAAATCCCACAATATTTGGATTTATCTCTTGTTTCCCTTGCTACTGTGGCTGTTTTTTCTATTACTTTTAGACAATTTACACTGCATATGCCAAATTCTTCCCTTGGCATTTTACTTTTAGGTAGAGGATTATAATTCACTGTTACCACTATCTTCACGTGTCCCACTGTTGTTCTTCCTAGTATATACAATTGCTGGTGAACTCAGTCTGCAAGTTTTAGTTCTTCAAAGCTCCAGTTTAGCTAAAGCAACATAGCTATACTACCTACCTTCTGCACAACCTATCTTTCCTAATTTTTTGGTTCCTTCTTGGGAAGATTGCATGTCCTATGACACTTGTCAGTTTCGTTTGTTAGCACAGTGCTTCTGCCACTCCTTCCTGTAACTCTACTCCTTTATTCGCCATTCCACCTGTATTTATGTACCTTGCTTTTATGCTACCTATGGCAATTGTGCTGCTTTTGTTTTCCTTGAGAGGGTATTTGTTCTTATGGCTACATTTCCATTTCAGATTCAGGGAGGAGGGGTATGGTGAACTAGTCGCTATTGCCTGCTCATTTGTGTAGATGCTTCGTTAAACAAGGCAGCCCTACTCTCTCCCGCTGTAGTAATCTCCATTGCATTGTTATGCTGGTCTCTCCCAATATTTCCCCTCATAAAATCCCTGTACAAAGTTCCTGTATATAATCCATGCATATATGCTCTCAGTTGCCAGATATGCTTCGCACTGTGCCCTGTTTGTACCATTTGCTGGTCTTGTATTTTAATTTGCTTTTCCTATCTGAGTCTCTTCACTCCTTAAACATGTCCTGTCTAATAAACACTGCATGGTACTTTTCATAAATTCTCACATATCTCTTCTCTCCCAGTAAATATTTAATTGGGTTGTTGTTCATAAAAATAATGTTTACTAGTAGATGTCTTTCTGAAACTTACCTAGCCTACAGAAATGCTCTATTTCCCTTATTTCATCTCCAGTCTGAATTTTAAATAGAATTTCTGTTTTTTTAATTCCGTTCTATCTCCTCATTTGCCATGTGCCCCCCTTAATATTAAGCTTAGGTAGGTTGCATATTACTACTGATCTCTATCTCTTCAACTCCTGTTATGTACATTTCATGACTTGGGTAGTTCCTACAAATTCTAACACTGTTTCTTTAATTATCATCTTAAAACATTGGGAGAGGAAAGTGTTGAGGTTCTCTTCATTAGCAATGGTAAACATTTTACCCTCTGCAGTCTTTCTCACCTTAATCAATCCATCTCTAACGAAGCACTGATGAATCGCATCCCATTGTACCCATTGTAAGGCAGCTTCATTGTCAGACCATATAATGACATCTTTGAAGTTCATGGTAGACAAGACTTGTTTGATATGCACTGCTAAGGCCTTAGAGGTGATAAGATATGATTGATTAGAAGTCACTAAGTAAGCACAAGCTCCAAAAGCTTTGGCTGACGAGTCTGCGAATACATGTAGTGATACTTCATCATTTTCCTCGACTATGTGTCTCGGAAAGATTATCTTTTCAACTAAAGTTTGTTCTTGAGCCACTTCCGTCCAAGCTTTTTGTAACTGGATTGGTAGTGGATCATCCCAACCAACTTTAGTCTTCCAAGCTTCTTGCACCAATAAACGCCACTTGATAGTCAAAGGATTTAGTAGACCAAGTGGGTTGAATACTTTGCTAACTTGTGAAAGCAAATCCCTTTTTGTAGCAATGCAATAATTAACTAGCACAGAATTGATCAAGATCGTGTCCGAGATTAAATCCCACTCCATACCTAACACCTTTTGTGATTCTGGTATGTGATATTCAGGGTAATCTCTTGCTATTTGATTATTCAATGTTGCATTATTAGAGGCCCAAGATTGTAGTGGCATGTTGGCACCTTGTAGCTCTTGTAGCTCCTTGTTGGCCTCTTGATATAATTGTAACAGTTCAGTAGTACTGTTAACTGTCCCTTGAAAATTATCTACATATAGATTCTGACTAATTTCAGCCTTATAGGGACTTGATGATTTCTTCAGATGAGTATCTAGAGTTGCTTGCAATAGAAATGAACTGCTTGTCGCGCCAAAAAGAACGGATGAGAATCTGTAAGTCACTATAGGACTATTGATATCTTCTGGGTTCTCTACCCATAGAAACTTAGTGAAGTCTCTATCGTCTTCCTGCAAGCCGACTCTTAGAAAGGCCTTACTTATATCTGCTGAAAACGCATATTTGTTAAGTCTAAACTTCAACAGTATGTCATACAATTTCTGAGTTAGACTTGGACCTGTTTGCAAACAATCATTTAGACTGATTCCTTGGGGTCCAGATTTAGAGCTACAATTAAAAACTATCCGTAAAGGAGTCTTTTTGATTCTCTCATTACAGCCATATGTGGTAAAAAACCAGCGTTGAATGTAATGAAACGCCATTTTCTGGGTGAGTCCCGGAGGCTCCCCGGAGCTATCCCAGGCTGATATGCTAATGTCAGACTTTGGCATCAGTCATGTGTATGGAGTTCTTAGGCCTACCGGGGACCATGGCCAGAACCGGGCCCCCTCAGAGAGGCAAGGGGAGCAATGGCCTATAGAAGCCCCCGTGTAGTTGGAAGCATTCTATGTCTGCCATCGACCGGAACAGGCACCCAGAAAGGTAAGCGCCCCAAAACAAACCCCTATTCTGGTTAAAATTGCTACCTAAAACCGAACTAGTGGATAGAACTCCCCAACCGAAAACAAGCAAACTAGTGTGACGTCACACACTGCCGCGCCGCTGTCTGCGCAGCTCCCCCCTCCCCGGGAGGGGGAAGGGGGAGCCCCAGACCCCCCGCGCCGGCTACCCACACCTCAGTTCTTGAGGCTGGATGTCAAAAACGCGAAAAAACGCCGACCGGAGGAAGGGAGGGATGCCGGGGAGCCTCCGGGACTCACCCAGAAAATGGCGTTTCATTACATTCAACGCTGGTTTTCTGGGGGGAGCCCCGTCGGCTCCCCGGAGCTAACTACCCACAGACAGAAAAAGAGGGACTTACCCGGGAGGCGGTCGTCGCTCACCCCTCAACTCGAAGTCGAGACAACTGGCTGCAACCGCCGACCCAAAGCAACACAGGCCCGACGAGGCCCAGGGACATTCACAAGGTAACGAGCAGCCAGGACCCTGTTCGACCGCCAAAATCCCCGCGCCCGAATATCAGACCAAGACATATTCCCAAAGACGGCAGCAAGAGCCGTGAACTTACGAACGTCATGGGCACAGGGATAGACCGCAGGCTGGCTGGACCTAATAACCCTGCGGACGACCTGAGAGACCCGAACCTGCGAACAGGGAAGAAGGGAAACCGGATCAACCCACAGCGCGTCCCCGGACACAGAAGCTGTGGCGCGCAAATAACGGCGAAGCGCCGCAACCGGACACAAAACATGATGCACCCCCGGCCTGACCAACCAAGCATCAACCACCCATGGACCCCTCCGGAACGCAGCAGTCTCATTCTTCGCCAGAAAAGAAGGAGACGGCTGCAAACGAACAAAACTATCACCACGACCAAAAGAGCAGAAACCCCTGCGCCGGAGGAGAGCATGAAGCTCCCCTACCCGACCCCCAGAGGCCAAAGCCAACAAGAAAAGTGCCTTGGGAAAACAATCCTGGACCGAAGGGGCCACAACGAAATGAGGAGATGAAAGGAAAGCGAGCACTCTGTCCAAAGACCAGGACGGCTCAGGCGACGCATGAGCAGGCCGGAGGTGAAACAATGCACGAGACAGACTTGCGAAACGGCGCAGACGTAACATCGATACCGAAAGCAAGCTGAAGCGGCTCCACCAGCGCCGCACGATACGAAGCGACAGTGTTAGGCATAAGATGACGGTCCTGAAACAACCACGAGAGGAAGGACAAGACCACCCGAACAGACAAGGAGCTAACACGACGAAGACGCAAAAAGAAACGGAAGGACCGCCAGGAAACTTCATACTGCCGCCGAGAAGAAGCCCTCAGGTGGGACACCAACAAGGAGGCCACCTGATCACCATAGAGATGATGATAGACTCGAGTCAAAAAAACCATACGCGAAGACTCGAGGAGAAGATTCGAACCAGCTACGTGACGTACCGGCCCGATCTGCTGAAAGAGGCGGAGCCACGGGAAAACCCTCGGGTTCGGACACCGAGCAACCAGCGCCTGAAACCAAGGCTGCGCCGGCCACCAAGGGGCCAGAAGGACAACTCTCCCCCGGTAAGTCTCTAAGCGAGTCAGGACCTGGAGCAACAGCCGAACCGGGGGAAAGAGGTACAGGAACCCCCACCTCGACCAGTCTAGCCGAAAGGCATCGACCCCGACGGCCTCGCAATCGGGGAAGGGCGCCGCATAAACGGGAAGACGCCGCGACCACGCCGACGCGAAGAGGTCCACCTCGGGGCACCCGAACGTCTGGCAAAGCCAACGGAAGGACTCGTCGTCGACCGTCCACTCCGTGGAGAGGGGAACGAAGCGAGACAGGGCGTCGGCCAAGACATTGGACACGCCCCGTACGTGAACCGCCAGGAGAGCCAAACCCCGAGAACTCAGCAGACGAGTCACCCGAAGCGACGAACCCCAAAGAGACAAGGACCGCATCGAACCCCCGCGGTTCAGGCAATGAACCACCGGAGAGCAGTCCGAATGGAGCCGAATCGTCGATCCGCGGGCCACCCGAATCCTCCCCAGAGCAAACCACACCGCCGCGAACTCCCGCACCGTACTGTGAGCTCGACGGAAGGACGGATCCCAACGCCCCTGGCTGGCCTGATGAGCACTGGTCACAAAACCCCAGCCGAGAGACGACGCATCCGTGTACACATCGAGCGAGGGCTCGGGTAGGCGCCAAGGCACTGAACCCCGAAAAACCCGAAGAGGAAGCCGGTGACGCAGCAACCGACGCAAGTCCCCCGGGGGTCGAACTCTGCGATCGCGAGAGAGGCGGAAGGGGGAACCCCGAAGGAACCAGAACAGCCGTCGAAGCCAAACCCGACCCGGCGGGTAGACCACCATCGCGAAGTTCAGGCTCCCGCACAGCCCCTCGAGCAACCGCCGGGTGACCCGAGGGCCCTCCAGAAACAGACGAAGGCGGGACCGCAGCCGCAGGAGAGACTCCGGAGGGAGAGACAAAGAGGCGGTTCGAGAGTCCCACATGAGACCCAGCCAAGTCCGAACCTGAGAGGGAACCAGATGGGACTTCCTCCAGTTCACCAAGAACCCGAACCCGGCGAGCTGGGAAAGAACCAAATCCCTGGCTAGCAAGGAAGCTGACTGGCTGGGAGCCCAAACCAGCCAGTCGTCGAGGTAGGCCAACACCCGAACACCTAGGAGACGCAAACGAGCCACTACAACCCGTGTAAGGCGTGTGAACACGCGAGGTGCCAGGTTCAACCCGAACGGGAGACAATGAAAGCGGTAACTCAGACGCCCCACTACAAAACCGAGCCAGTCCCTGAACCGCGGATGAATCGGGACATGCCAATAAGCGTCCCGGAGGTCCAGGGACACCATCCAAGCTCCCGGCTCCAAGAGGAGCCGAACCTGAGACAGCGTAGTCATCCGAAAGGAGGGGCAATGAACCCAGGGGTTCAGACGGGACAAGTCTAGAATGAACCGCAGGTCCGCGCAGTCCCGTTTCGGAACTGGAAACAGACGGGAAACCCATCTGAGGGACGACGTCGTTTCGACGACGCCCAAGCGTACCCACTCCAAGACGACTCGACAGAGCGCAGGGGAAGAAGCCTGCCCTGCCAGCCCCGACCCCCCAAAGGGGGGAGGGGCCACCCAACGCCACCGCAGGCCGCGAGACACGACCCGAAAGGCCCACGAATCGTGGGACCAGGCGCGGGCGAACAGCGCAAGCCGCCCCCCCATCGCCCCGTCAAGGGGGCAAACCGCGAAAGGGCCGGCGACCCTTACGAGACCCAGAACCCCGCACAGCGCGAACACCGCGCCGACCAGACGAGGGAGGGTCCGCAGGAGGAGCCAACCCCAAACCTGACACCAGAGGCCTACCACGACGAGAGGAACCCCGAGCCCTGGCACGACCTTTCCGGGAAGACCCACCCCGGGACCCCCGGAAAACCATCAAGTCCGACATCGGACGACAAGCCGCCGACGCAGCCTGAATAAACTGCGCCACGGCCGACTCCCCAAACAGGAGAGGACAAAAAGGTGAAGAACGCCTAAGAGCCAGAGCCCAAGCAGATTCCACGGAGGAACCCAGCACCGCCTGCCGACACGCGAGACGGGAAGCATAGAACAGGGAAACCGCATCCCGCAAAATCGGCGAGAACAGCTTCAACAAGGCAGCCGACGAACGCGCAGCCGAGGACAAGGTGCCGGACCCAGGGACGGACCTAAGCGTCCCCACATCCTCCACGAGCCAATCCGAAGACAGCTCCAGGAGGGAAAAGAACCGCAAGGCTGAACACAAAAGGCCCCGGGCGCGCAAGTCCTCCGCCACGAGCGCCGCCGAAAGGGAGGGAACCTGCACATGGAGCTGAATAACGCCCACATCGCGGGGAAGGGCAGGGGCAAACAAGCACTCATTCAGGTACTCAAGTTCACCCCCCAGGAAAACCTGAAGCACCGTGGAAGCTTCCCGCCACTCCAGCGTGCGGGAACGACAGAAGGAATGCCAGGAATCCAGACCAAACAAGGGGCAGTCTGCTAGCCAGGACGACTCCGGAACCTCGTAACGGAGCCAGAAAGGGAACGAAGTCCCAAACCTGAACGTGGACGGATCCATATCCGAGGCATAATCCGGGTCACGCAGGAGGTAAGCTGCAAAGGCCGCTCGCACCACACCAGGTTGGATGCGATAAGCCGAAAACCTCCGGAAGGACGGAACCGACGTACCCGGGGGAACACGGAACCGAACCCGGGGAGGGGCCGACACCAAATCCAACTCGTACGCAGAGGGGGGAAAAGAAAACCCCACTCCTTGTAACAATAAGCCCCGCTCAGTGGGAAGAAAAACCCAGGCGGGGTCCAGCGGGGCCCAAGGCCCCCAAGTCAGCCCCTCCCCAGCCTCGAGGTCTGACACCACAGGACCCGAGGCCGAGTCCTCTCCCCAAGCCCCGACCCCACAAGACAAGGACGGAGCAGCCGGAAAAGCTGGAGGAAGGGGGGCCCACTGGTCAGACCCTGAAGCTTCGGCCGGGAGACAAGACTCGAATGCCTCTGCCGCCCCCCCGGAAGGGGCAACCCCCGAAGCTGCCCGAGTCTCGAGATCAAGTAACCCCTGCTCCGACCCCGAAACCCTCAGACGCTTCGGGGCCGGAAGCAGGGGCGGGGGACCAGAACGAACAGAAGGGGAAGGACGAGGAGGTGCGGACTGAACCAGGATCGAAGCGACCCCCACCCCCAAGTCCGGGTCTCGAAAAGCAAAGCGGGGCAGCCCCGGGGCATCCGGGGAAGCAACCAACCGAGCGCGTTGCAACAGACGAAACCTAGACTGCAACGCACGTGCCGCCCGTACCCGAATAGAACCATCAGAGGATTGGGTAAATTGAGTCACAAGCAAGCAGCAACACTCACAGGACTCAGGGTCGAAAGTATCACCGACCCAACAGGCAGCGTGGCAGAGGCAAAAACAATGAGGGTCACCCTGAGACAAGGGGACCGAGCAACCCTCAAACTCGCACACAGCGAGTGGGGACTCCGGGGTCACATCCATCGGACCCACGCGCCCCCTAGGGGATTCCCAGGGTCCTGAGCGTTTACTTTAAGAGGACTCGCGCTCAGGTAGTCCCAGGCAGGGTGCTGCAAACCGGCGTCCAAAACTACCAAGCAAACTTCTAAAGCTGAACCCCAGGGACGTGTACACTCACGGGGACCTAGCAGGGGGCGCCACCGAGGAGAACAGTGGAAGGGCAAAAACAAACTGAATAAAAGGACAGAACCCCCCACCAGGCAAAAACAAAAAGAAAAACAAAACCCCGCAAGAGGACAGCGAACCCCAAGGAACAGAGCCGGCCGCGATGTCGGGAAATACAAGCTGAGCAGCACCCTGCGCCCCTACCAGTGCAAACTGCCTCTTACCTGCCGGTAACAAGGGAGAACAGAACACCCAAGAGCCCAACAGGCGGCCGAAAAACCGAAAGGTAAAACGGACCAGCAGAGGCAGACCCCGAGGAGCCTGTGGAAGGTGGCCCCAAGCCCCAAGGGCAGTACTTACAGGGCACCTAGGGAAGGCAGCCCTAGGCGCATGCAGCCCGAGTACTGAAGATAACTCCTGGCTCTCGCACCCACAAAACTAACACCACACACAAAGCACAGTGCAGTAGCGACACCGGAGCCAGAGCACACGACCATCGCCTATAGCATCAGCCTCAAGAACTGAGGTGTGGGTAGCCGGCGCGGGGGGTCTGGGGCTCCCCCTTCCCCCTCCCGGGGAGGGGGAGCTGCGCAGACAGCGGCGCGGCAGTGTGTGACGTCACACTAGTTTGCTTGTTTTCGGTTGGGGAGTTCTATCCACTAGTTCGGTTTTAGGTAGCAATTTTAACCAGAATAGGGGTTTGTTTTGGGGCGCTTACCTTTCTGGGTGCCTGTTCCGGTCGATGGCAGACATAGAATGCTTCCAACTACACGGGGGCTTCTATAGGCCATTGCTCCCCTTGCCTCTCTGAGGGGGCCCGGTTCTGGCCGTGGTCCCCGGTAGGCCTAAGAACTCCATACACATGACTGATGCCAAAGTCTGACATTAGCATATCAGCCTGGGATAGCTCCGGGGAGCCGACGGGGCTTCCCCCAGAAAAAATGGCCTGTTTGCTTATTGTCGTGTTTCACGACTTCGATGTATTTATTCTTTAATTGTTGAGCGATAATCTCATGATAGAGTTTTAAATGCTCAGGCCTTTTTCTTAGCTTTGCTAATTGAGATTTAAATTGACTATAAGCCATGTGATAGTTGGTAGGTAAGGTTTTATGGTTGATTTTCCATGGTAGCCTTACCCAGTACTGTCCATCATGGTACTGTACAGTTTCTAAGTACTGATTGTATGCACAGACATCATCAGGACTTTGTTGTTCAGGAATTATTCCTATGGCATCAAGTTCCCACAATTGATGTACAGATTCCAATCCATCATCAATCATGTGGGGGATTTTAAGTGGTGACTGTTCTTTGCCTAATCAAGCCACGATTACAGTTTCTATATGATGTGATTTTTCAGTTGAAGGTTCAAGATCTAGTATAGGTCCTGTCATCAATATGCCTCCTGCTGATTTGAGTATATTCATACCCATAGATTCTTCTGATCCCAGAATGAATCGATGATAGTAGTCAGCTCCAATCAGGATTCCAATATCCCCTATGTAGTCAGAATCGAGCAGAGGATCTGCTAATTGGATTCCTTTTTCTTTTAGGAATTTAATTGTGGCTGTCAGACCAGTCACTTCCATTTCAGTAGGAATTTTATCAACTACTATGGCTTCTACTGTCTTTTGGGATGTACCTAGACAGACATTGAGTTTTACTACTGGAAAGGTTCTACGACCTGAATTAGTAAAAAAACCTGATATGGATGTAGATGCTTGCTTTGAAGACTTAAGTTGTAAATCTTCTGCCATCTTTTTACTGATAAAGGTTTTCTGTGACCCTTGATCAAAAAAGCCTCTAGTTTGAATACAAATTCCTTGATTGCATAGTTCTAGCTGTGCAGTAGGCAATACGGCTGTTGTAACAATTTCTGTATCTAAGGCGTTGACATTACTCATTACTGTACAGAATTGCACGGCTGTTGTGGTATCATCTTTTGGCTTTGACTGAGATGCAGTTTGATTATTGGATGTCTGTGATCTGGATTGAGTGTTAATATCACCACAGAGTGCTGTGTGATGTACACTTTTATGACAATATTGGCAGTTCTACAACTGAGTGATTACACTCACTTGTATCTTGTTTCCGTAGACAACGAATGCACCTGTTCAGAGATTTCAGTCATTCGACTGGCATGGCCTTCATAAACTGTGCATTGATAAATGTTATGTGCTTCTTGACAGAATAAACATTTTGGGGCACTTGCAGCTCCTGTTGTCTTATCTGTCTTGGGAGCTTGATTTCCTACAGTTCTGTTAACTGTGGGGGATATAGCATAAGTGCCAACATTACTCTGTTTTCACTTTGCAGAAGAGGAGTTTTGTTGCCTTGATTTTTGACTGCCAGTTTGGACATTTTTGCTTTTTTCCGTGGATTCACCTTTGGGGATTTTTTCTTGAGATCTAAGTTTTCCTCGGCTTCGTAATCTTTGTACGTAAGCTTGAAGTCCATCAAAGATTTGGCTTTGTGATAAGATGTTGGTGTTATAATGAGTGCATAGGCTGTCTATGACCTCATTAGGAAGTATCCTTTGAATGATTAACTTTGTAAGCCACCCTGCATTTCCTACAGGTACTTTTGTACTGAGGGCTTTGATGATTGATTCTATAGACAATCGAAATGATTGTAGTGACTCATAACTTTTATTTGGAGAGGGTAAATCCAATAATTTGTATGAGAGACGGGCAATTGCAGTCTCCTTATCACTGTAGTTATCTTGTAACAACTGTAAGGCATGGTCGTAATCATCATCTGTTAATGACAAATTAGCAATGACCTGCCTTGCCTCTCCCCTTTTTTCTTGTGATATGATATTGTTACAAATATATATCACTTGTAGGTAAGTAATTACATGCAAGTAGGTCATACAAGCATGTAACACTTGTACTCCTCCAAGGATTTCCTTACAGGATGAATTGTATCTGTAATAATGTGCATCTACATTATTCATGATGTGATGAAGCATTTTGCTTTTTATTTTTTTTCTCGGCTTTGCCTTTTCTATTAAGTTGATCTCTTTGAGATGCTTGATTGCCTTCAGATTTTCTGAGGCTGCTTTCACTCCAGTGAAAGCATGAGATTAGGTGATCAAGATTATATTCTTGGATTAAGATAGTTATCTTAGATGGATGATAATACTTGTATTGATATTGTCAATGGGCTGTTAGCCTTTCAGATTGTAGATTAGTGATGAGGGGCTGTTTAGCCATTCAGATTGTGATGTGAGATTAAGATTGGTCTTAATCCCCAATTGTAGACTATTGTAGCCAAGTGATGATGACATTTGTCTATCACCTGATTTAAATGGTCTGTAGGCTGTAGATTTAATTAATTTTTTAGACACTTTGTGTCCTTTTATTTTCTGTTTCAGCTGCTGGTGGAATACTGTAAGCCATTTTGACTTTTTCCGAGTTTCGGAGATTCCGAGATATTTTCTCTTTTTTCTGATAAATATGTATGACGTTAATGTATTTTGATAAATCAGCTTTCCTGTCTACTTAGGTAATGATTCCAAAGATCGTCCTTCATTTCCTTCCTGGAATCTGGATGTAGCAGGTGTTCAATTATCAAAAGTACTGTAATAATTTGGTTTGTGACCCGAATGCATGAACCGGTAAATCCTGTAATAATTTTTTAAAAAATAGTAAATGGCACTATTTTTGCAAAGTTATTACAAGAACTGTTACCCTAATAATTGTTTGATAAAGTACAGTAGAATGCCTACTGGTTTTACCTGTAATAGGGTTTGATACAGTTGATTATGGTCAGATTGTAATGAAATGCTCTTACAGTGATAAAAACACTTTTAAAGAATATTATGTAATGAGCAGCTCTGAAAATCAGTTGATTAGAGATAATGCTAGATAATACACTTAAATATGTACATAATGTTACCACAAGTGAGGTAGTTAATGGTATTTATGATTAAGATGCAGTGTCTGTGACACTGATATACTTAAGTACTGTGGTTTTTTAACACAGAACAATATTAGTATACTATGAATGCGTACTAGTTAATGGATATGGTGGCTATGATAAATATTGGCTGTTAGCTAGGTTTGGTTAGAATATGTAAAAATTATTCCAATGCAAAATCAATTAGTTTCTTATGTATTTCCTATTGAAATATAATCTAGTTTCTAGACTATCTAGGTTTAAAAGACCAAAAATATCTAGGTTCAAGAATTATTATCTAGGTACGAAGGACCAAAAATTATGGTCTGAAGAGTACTGATTTTACCATCTAGGTTCAAAGGACCAAAAATATCTAGGTTCGAAGGACCAAAAATGTTAGAAAAACCTGCTGGGATTGATATAAGAGGAGACTACCAGGTACTTGTACTGAACTAAATTAAAAAATTACTGTCTGCAAATTAATTCAACTAAAATCTCTAGTCAGGGTTGTAAATCCTAGCTCCTCTTTTCCTAATGACAGATTGTGGGCTGTAAGAGACAAGTGGAGTGAATTAATTAGTTGATAGAAGTTCCAGTCCACCTGTAGACAGGGATTCTCACATCAGCTTGTATTTTATACAAGGATAAGATTTGATAAATTCAGTTATATGACTGAACACTGGCTCTGTTTAAATCAGAGATTTAAACATACATAGTCTAGCCTAGCACCATAACTATTAACAGCCAATATATACTTATACTATAAACAACAATTTAAATTGTAAATCTAGCAGTCTCCGTGGTGTAGTGGTAAGACACTCGCCTGGCGTTCCGCGAGCGCTATGTCATGGGTTCGTATCCTGGCCGGGGAGGATTTACTGGGCGCAATTCCTTAACTGTAGCCTCTGTTTAACGCAACAGTAAAATGTGTACTTGGATGAAAAAACGATTCTTCGCGGCAGGGGATCGTATTCCAGGGACCATAGGATTAAGGACTTGCCCGAAACGCTACGCGTACTAGTGGCTGTACAAGAATGTAACAACTCTTGTATATATCTCAAAAAAAAAAAATAAAAAAAATAAAAGTATAATAAATGACTTTAAGTGTAGTCTAAGTACTGTTACCTAAGTACTAGAAATTATATTCAATTAAATGAACTTATATGATAACTTAAAAAATAACTAAGCAAGCAATTGTTAGCTTAATTTATATATTCAAGTATATATGCAATGTATTTATATTCAATTTATGACTAGGTACTGTCAGCTTGACTGAATCTCTTCCAACACCATGAACACTTATGAGGTTTTATTTACTTATTGCGGCTGAATCTTTTTTTGGCACAATGGACACTCATGAGGTCTAGTGCTTGGATAAGTTTCACTGCTGCTCTACTATATAAATAAACTTACTGAGGTATGAGGCGTTGCCTCACTTTATAACTGACAGACAGCTTTATGGAATATTAAAGTCACACAAGCATACAATTGGCCAACTATATATCCAAATAACCTTCAATATACTTCTCTGAATGCCGGAGTGCCTGTCTGACAGGTGTGCCAGACTGATTAACTCTCTTGCTGCCGGTCCGTCTAATTACCACAAGCTACACAAGCTTCACAAAGCTTCAGAAAGCTTATGTTAGTAATGAATAAATATGATATATTTACTCATTATAATGTTGGTGCTGAATGTACAACATGAGAAAACATAATTTTAATATGAAAAAGTATATTTTTATTAATAAATTAGACGAAAATAAAGAGCTGGTGATGCCAAATAAAGTCGACGATCCAAGCGTCGGTTAGGTTAGGTTTGGTTAGGTTTGGTTTGGTTAAGTTAGGTTAGGTTAGGTTAAGTTAGTTTAGGTTAGGTCAGCCTAACCTAACATATCATATTTATTCATTACTAACGTATTGCCAGGAAGCTTTCTGAAGCTTTGTGAAGCTTGTGTAGCTTGTGGTAATTAGACGGACCCCTTGTTGCGAGTATAGGCACGATATTTTATATGACAGCTTTGCTGTAGATTATTGTTGTAGCATTGCTACGTGGATTTTTCGTTAACTGCGTTGCAGAAGATGAGGGTTGATGGTGAAGGTGGAGCCAAGTCACTGTGTGCTCCACTCTACACTTAGAGATATAAATGTTCTAGGGATATTCCTTTGTAGATATATTGTCCAGGTACTCCCCCAGTTCTAGAGAGTATTCACTGGTCATAAAGATAACTAGATAAGGTGTCCTAAGCCAAATAATGTTCGGTAAAGATCCATCACACTTGTTCACTGTTTTGTCAACAAACGCGTAGTGCCGCGGGGTGTGTTGGGCACTTCTCTCCCAGCCATCGCCCCCCCCCACCCTCCATGCTCCCTGAGCACGGTAGCCTTCTATGAATATTGAATGATTATTTTTACAGTCTAGACTTATGATTGAGACAAGATGTGATTATAATATAGTTAGATATAGGATTTAAAGATTATAAGTAGTACTTGATAGTACCACTGATTCTTATTAAGGATTCGATTTTTAATCTCTACCGGAAGCGATTAATGTTCCAATAGTTTTTTAATTAAGAAATCCTTCTAGAAGCTTCTGGATCCTTGAGAGATCATGCACAAAGTCACATAGGCATCTACTGGGCCCTATGGCGTACATGATCATAGTGGCATTGTCATCTAGGATCAAGCTGTATAATGAATCTATAATGATTCAGATTTGATTTTGATACGATTTGATATGATAAAGATATGATATAAAAATAATATAGAAATTATACATTTCTTAGATGATAATTAGATATGGTGGGTAAAATATCCCATACATCTTTCCTTCTATACCTTTTACTGCTTCAGCAAAAGTATTATTTGGTATTACCCTCCAATTTTCGGATACATTCTCAATTTGTAAAATTTTCTCCTCTGTTATCTTACTTTTTTTATTGCCATCCCTCTTCCACCATTTCAATCGTGTTCTTTATTGCCTCAATTTTGCAATTTGTTTCATGCAGTTCTTCTATTTGATTCAAGGTTGCAATGCTGAGTTCATCACTCCTGTCTCTATACACGGCAACAACCTAATCTTGCTCTACACCAGTAGTTGAAACCCAGGCTATGAGCAGTCACTTTTATTTTTCTCAGTGATTGCTCATAGTCAGAGTTGTTTTTCATTACCTCAGTGACTCAATGCTCATAGTCCATGTCGTTTTTCGTTATCTCAGCGTCTAATTGCTCTAGCCCATGTCTTTTTTTAGTTACCCCTGTGACTAATTGTTCGTAGTCCATGTCGTTTTTCGTTACCTCAGAATCTGATTGCTCATAGCCTGGTTTATTTTTAGTTACATCGGCAACTGATTGCTCGTAGTCTGTCATTTTTGTTAACTCAGTGTCTGATTGCTCGGAGTCTGGGCCATTTTCAGTTACCTTTGCTAGAGATTGCTTGTGGCCTGATTTTTTTTTGTTACCTCAGTGTCTACTTGTAGTCTGAGTCATTTTCAGCTATGAGCCGTAGACAGAGGAGTGTCGATGAAAACTGAGGTGGACGGGGGACGAAGACTTGCTTCACCAGAGAGCGGCATGTAGCTTCCATGACGTCGACTAATATTTCCATGGAACTCCCACTTTGGAAGGCGCAAGCAGTACGCTTCCCACAGCAGTATGTGGGCAGAGGACGCCCGGCCACCAGGCGGAGGCATCTTATTCGGCACCTGAAAAACAAACTTCTTCAGCCGAGGCACCCAGATAGTGGAAGAGCACCATGGGACCGGAAGCACCCGGTAATGTCCGAGAAAAGCTGAACACCTGACCCTCACGGGTCACGACCTTGGTAGTCTGGACTAGGCTCCTCCAGACTGGAGCAACGAAGGAAGGGGAACTGCAGGTGACGCAGGCACAGCATTGTTCCCGCCAATAGGTACAGGAGCCAAGGCCCCCCGGCGCACATCCTTTTTCAGCACTGTGACGAGGACCCGATCACCAGGGACAACCCCCCACCACGAGGATCCAACAGCAGGAGGCACAGGAGGGGAGGGGCACAGGAAGCAACTCGGAACCCCTCACAGCCTCGCCACCGACGGCGGGGGACTCCAGAGCACCATACTCTCCCACCTGCTCCCAAGGCACCTCGAAGGGAGAGACACATTCTGAGCCCGCCGCGATCGCTTCGAGACAGGCCGCACCACACCACTCCTACCAGGCCCCTCCGCAGGCACGGCCACCATCACTGCATCCACATGGTCCACTCCCACACCGTCCGAAGAATCCACAGAGGCCACATCGCCCACACTGTCAACGTCATCCAGGAAAACAGCCTCGGAACACCAGCGCACACGTTTCTGCAAAGGGATGGAAGCATCAGAACGACATTCTTCGAGACACACAGGCATGGCAGGCACCTTCCCAGCCGAAGAACCCGTGCCCCCACGAGCCAGAACCACATCCACAGGCGGGGGTGGGACATGGACCTCTACTGGGACATCCTCCACTACATGCAGTGCAGCAACGGCCCGACACCCACACACACCGACTCAACAACCCCAGGGGCCATGGCAGTTACCAGACATGTCCCACAAGCCATACAACCTGCCACAACAGGCGGAGCAGCAGACAGGCAATCTGGCGCCTCAGGCATAGTACCCACTCCACCCTCCGAACTGTCCGAACACAACAGGGGAAGGGGGGGGGGGATCCTCCGCACGAAAAATATGAACCCTACCAGTCGCACGCTGCAGCAGATGACCCTCGTGACCACACCTATAATAGGTGTGTGGTTGCCCCCGATACAGGCAGCGGAGCATGTAACCCAATACATGCTCCGTATTGACGACGGTACACTACACTTCAGTGACATCGTCAGGGTGCGGGAGCCGTTAAGCATCCCAGCACAGTACCCGGCAAGGACCTTGTTTCAACAAACTGTGTTAAGTCCCAACGGTTTGAGACTTAACACAGTCCCAAACCGTTCAAAACAGGAGGTTAAAAGTTCGTACTGAAATTCGAAGGGGGCACCATGCACCGCCACAAGGTGACACTAAGATTCACCACTTTAACAGAACCAGCGGTATCAGGGAGAGGGTAAACACGCCCCTCACACCGCCCAAGAAATGCCTGAAAGGCAGCCTTGTGGTGGAACTTTACCACAGCATGGTTGCCCTTGAAACAGTTGGACGCCCACTAAGTCCAACAGCTGCATATGTAGCACATCAACCAGAGCGATACCAACTGGGGGTGGAGAAGTCCCCATGGCATATCCAAATGCCACCCTGTCAGTGGCAAACCACCACCACCTGGCAGGGCAACCAGCAATCTTCCAACGTAAACACTAGCCAGGAGGGGAGAGACTTCGGCCTCAGGAGCATCTGACCCGGCCGGTGGTTGCCACTCAACTCCCAGGCCAGTCTTCATCTTCCCTCAAAAAGTCCGTTTTCTATAATTACATATTTAATCCTATTTTCAATAAGATAATTCTATTTTCAAATTTTATTTCTGGTTGAAAGATTATATATTATGCATAAGAGTAAAACTGCAGAAGGCCTTTTGCGGGACCATACAGTATCTCCTATTTATTAAGACTTTTGTTAAACCTTGCTCATAGCACTTAAAGATCTATAACTATTGTATTTAATATTATTACCCAACCCCACCTAACCTCGTCAAGGGTATAAGAATATGAATTTTATACATTTTATATATATTTTTATTATTAATAGTCTTTATTCTACTTTTAACCAAAATACAAGGAGGAGCGCAATAATTATAAGGAAATTTCAGCAATTGCAAGGTGATGAATATAAGGAGATTACACCTAAAGCAGTTCCTTATCCATTTTGAGTGTAGGTAATTCCTACAGAGCAACAGCAATATGCTGCACTGTAACTAGATGGTGTACTATATCCCACACATAGTTGTCATACATCTTACAACTCAGCATGCTAGTACCTGTGTTCATAGGTTAGTCTTTCCCAGACCCTGGAAATTACACAAAAAATGCGTCTACAACTGTAAATCATTAATTATGCAGTGCTAGGTTCGACCAAAATAGCTGCTACATACATACATATATACATACATACATACATACATACATACATACATACATACATACATACATACATACATACATACATACATACATACATCGGCCAGTGTCACTAACTTGCATACCATGCAAGATAATTTTGTGAAAAAAGCTAATGGAACATCTGGAGTGGAAGAAATTTTAACACAACATCAGCATGGTTTCAGGGATGACATATTATACTTCACAAGATTAACTGAATTCTATGACCAGGCAACAAAAAACAGGCAAGAAAGAGAAGGCTGGGCAGACTGCATATTTTTGGATTGCCAGAAGGCTTTTGACACAGTACCTCATTAAAGACGAGTGCACAAACTGGAGATGCAGGCAAGAGTGAAAAGGAAGGTACTCCACTGGATAAAGGAGTACTAAGCAACAGAAGACAGCGAGTCACTGTGAGGGGTGAGGTCTTGGATGGCGAGGTGTCACCAGTGGGGTCCCTCAGGGATCAGTTCTTGGACCTATGTTATTCCTAATATATGTAAATTATCTCCCACGGGGAATAGACTCGTTTATCGCAATGTTTGCTGATGGTGCAAAAATTATGAGGAGGATTAAGACAAAGGAAGATAGTATGAGGTTACATGATGACCTAAACAAACTGAAGGAATGGTCCAACAAACGGTTAGTAAATTTCAACCCAAGTAAATATAAAGTAATAAAACTAGGTGGAGGAAATAGGAGGCCAGACACTGGATACCAAATGGGAGATGAAGCCCTTCGCGAAACGGACAGAGAGAAAGATCTATGGATTGATATCACGCTAAACCTGTCTCCTGAAGACCACATCAAAAGAATGATATCGGTGTCGTATTAACATCTGAACTGCCTTCAGAAACCTGTGTAAGGAATCTTTCAGAACCTTGTATACCACGTGAGTAAGGCCAATCCTGGAGTATGCGTCCCCGGCATGGAGCCCGTATCTTGTCAAGCAATAAACGAAGCTGAAAAAAGTTCAGAGGTATGCCACTAGGCTAGTCCCAGAACTAAGAGGCATAAATTACAAGGAAAGGCTGAGTGAACTGCACCTCACGTCGCTGGAATACAGAACAGCTCGGGGAGACTGACAGGATAGACAAGGATGGATTATTTAACACGGGTGGTACAGGTACAGGCCGTCAAAGTTTTACATCAGCGGGGTAACGAAAAACACACGACTCATAGACCGGCATGGGAAAAAAGCAAAATTGCCGGTCTATGAGTCGTTTACCATCCATTACAAGAGCTAGCTATAATTCAAACCCAAATAGGCTTTTACACTATTTTCTGAAGAAGCGAGTTCATTACTCCAAATATATTATATATCCTACCCTACTCAACCTTACATAACACAAATAAAGGTAGATTTTTATTAACAAAAAACTTAAGCTTTCCTACCTAACTTTACCTAATTTAAGACAATTGCCACCAGCTTTATCCAAATTTACAGTGCGATAGCACAACCAAATTAAAATTTACCAAGTTTAACTTAATATACTTAGCAATATTTTTGGTCTTGCTTGAATATTGTTGCTACCGTGCTGATTGGCATGCCTAAATATGAATTATCAGAATAAAAATGAAAGATTTATTTGGGTGAATGAGCTGTTGGAATACTGGAATCTTGCTCTTAGTTAAATTTAGGGATTAATATGGAGTAAATTACATCTAACTATATGGGGTAATATTAACAAAAGAACAGCTATTGTCTAGTTATGTATGGGTTGTGGAGTATGTATATGTATGTATGATATGTATGTATGTATGTATGTATGTATGTATGTATGTATGTATGTATGTATGTATGTATGTATGTATGTATGTATGTATGTATGTATGTATGTATGTATGTTCTCACCTAGTTGTGCTTGCGGGGGTTGAGCTCTGGCTCTTTGGTCCCGCCTCTCAACCGTCAATCAACAGGTGTACAGGTTCCTGAGCCTATTGGGCTCTATCATATCTACACTTGAAACTGTGTATGGAGTCAGCCTTCACCACATCGCTTCCTAATGCATTCCATTTGTCAACCACTCTGACACTAAAAAAGTTCTTTCTAATATCTCTGTGGCTCATTTGGGCACTCAGTTTCCACCTGTGTCCCCTAGTGCGTGTGCCCCTTGTGTTAAACAGCCTGTCTTTATCAACCCTGTCGATTCCCTTGAGAATCTTGAATGTGGTGATCGTGTCCCCCTAACTCTTCTGTCTTCCAACGAAGTGAGGTTTAATTCCCGTAGTCTCTCCTCGTAGCTCATACCTCTCAGCTCAGGTACTAGTCTGGTGGCAAACCTTTGAACCTTTTCCAGTTTAGTCTTATGCTTGACTAGATATGGACTCCTTGCTGGAGCCGCATACTCCAGGATTGGTCTGACATATGTGGTATATAATGTTCTGAAAGATTCCTTACACAAGTTTCTAAAGGCCGTTCTTATGTTAGCCAACCTGGCATATGCTGCTGATGTTATCCTCTTGATATGAGCTTCAGGGGACAGGTCAGACGTGATATCAACCCCCAGGTCTTTCTCTCTCTCTGACTCTTGAAGTATTTCATCTCCCAAATGGTACCATGTATCTGGTCTCCTGTTTCCTACCCCTATCTTCATTACATTACATTTGCTTGGGTTAAACTCCAACAGCCATATGTTCGACCATTCCTGCAGCTTATCCAGGTCTTCTTGAAACCTCAAGCTGTCCTCCTCTGTCTTAATCCTTCTCATAATTTTGGCGTCGTCAGCAAACATTGAGAGGAATGAATCTATACCCTCTGGGAGATCATTTACGTATATCAGAAACAGGATAGGTCCAAGTACAGAGCCCTGTGGGACTCCACTGGTGACTTCACGCCATTCTGAGGTCTCACCCCTCACTATAACTCTCTGCTTCCTATTGCTCAGGTACTCCCTTATCCACTGGAGCACCCTACCAGTTACTCCTGCCTGTTTCTCCAGCTTATGCATCAACCTTTTATGGGGTACTGTGTCAAAGGCTTTCCGACAGTCCAAAAAAATGCAGTCTGCCCACCCTTCTCTTTCTTGCTTAATCTTTGTCACCTGATCATAGAATTCTATCAAGCCTGTAAGGCAAGATTTACCCTCCCTGAACCCATGTTGATAGGTTGTCACGAAGTCTCTTCTCTCCAGATGTGTAACTAGGTTTTTTCTCACAATCTTCTCCATCACCTTGCATGGTATACAAGTTAAGGACACTGACCTGTAGTTCAGTGCCTCTTGTCTGTCACCCTTTTTGTATATTGGTACTACATTAGCAGTCTTCCATATTTCTAGTAGGTCCCCCGTTTCCAGTGACCTACTATACACTATAAAGAGTGGTAAGCAAAGTGCTCCTGCACACTCTTTCAATACCCATGGCGAGATTCCATCCGGCCCAACAGCTTTTCTCACATCCAGCTCCAATAGGTGCTTCTTGACCTTATCTCTTTTAATTTCGAACCTATCCAATGTCACCTGGTTTGCTGCCACCTCTAGCGCCGTGACATCTCCCTGTTCTATTGTAAAGACCTCCTGGAACCTTTTTTTGAGTTCTTCACACACACCTCTTTGTCATTCTCTGTGTACCTGTCCTCGCCCACCCTAAGTTTCATCACCTGTTCCTTCACTGTTGTCTTCCTCCTGATGTGACTGTGTAGTAGCTTTGGCTCGGTCTTGGCTTTATTAGCTATATCATTTTCATACCTTTTCTCAGCTGCTATTCTCACACTGACATACTCGTTCCTGGTTCTCTGGTATCTCTCTCTACTTTCTGGTGTTCTGTTATTACGGAAGTTCCTCCATGTCCTTTTGTTCAGCTCCTTTGCTTTCATACATTCCCTATTAAACCACGGATTCTTCTTTGCTTCTCTGTTTTTTCCTGTCGGGCCGGGACAAACCTGCTTACAGCCTCCTGACATTTTTGGGTGACATAGTCCATCATGTCTTGAAGATTATTAATCTTCACTTGTGGTTTATGCAAGTATAGGCTTATAAGCTGGACACGAGTTCTCTCACATTGACAGTGGCTTGACGAAAAATGCAGACTGACCCCTCACTCATCTGGTGCCTTCGGGAGGTGGAGATGTTTGAGATATATATATCTCGAACTATCTACTTCTTTTGTAAGGTCTGATGGCGTAGTGGGTTAAAGCATACTAGTTATGCCAGCTACTGGAAGGTAGTTGTGCTTTCTGGGTTCGAGTCCCACTGGTGGGTGTTGTCCAAAGATTATTAATCTTCACTTGTGGTTTATGCAAGTATAGGCTTATAAGCTGGACACGAGTTCTCTCACATTGACAGTGGCTTGACGAAAAATGCAGACTGACCCCTCACTCATCTGGTGCCTTCGGGAGGTGGAGATGTTTGAGATATATATATCTCGAACTATCTACTTCTTTTGTAAGGTCTGATGGCGTAGTGGGTTAAAGCATACTAGTTATGCCAGCTACTGGAAGGTAGTTGTGCTTTCTGGGTTCGAGTCCCACTGGTGGGTGTTGTCCAAAGATTATTAATCTTCACTTGTGGTTTATGCAAGTATAGGCTTATAAGCTGGACACGAGTTCTCTCACATTGACAGTGGCTTGACGAAAAACGCAGACTGACCCCTCACTCATCTGATGCCTTCGGGAGGTGGAGATGTTTGAGATATATATATCTCGAACTATCTACTTCTTTTGTAAGGTCTGATGGCGTAGTGGGTTAAAGCATACTAGTTATGCCAGCTACTGGAAGGTAGTTGTGCTTTCTGGGTTCGAGTCCCACTGGTGGGTGTTGTCCAAAGATTATTAATCTTCACTTGTGGTTTATGCAAGTATAGGCTTATAAGCTGGACACGAGTTCTCTCACATTGACAGTGGCTTGACGAAAAATGCAGACTGACCCCTCACTCATCTGGTGCCTTCGGGAGGTGGAGATGTTTGAGATATATATATCTCGAACTATCTACTTCTTTTGTAAGGTCTGATGGCGTAGTGGGTTAAAGCATACTAGTTATGCCAGCTACTGGAAGGTAGTTGTGCTTTCTGGGTTCGAGTCCCACTGGTGGGTGTTGTCCAAAGATTATTAATCTTCACTTGTGGTTTATGCAAGTATAGGCTTATAAGCTGGACACGAGTTCTCTCACATTGACAGTGGCTTGACGAAAAATGCAGACTGACCCCTCACTCATCTGGTGCCTTCGGGAGGTGGAGATGTTTGAGATATATATATCTCGAACTATCTACTTCTTTTGTAAGGTCTGATGGCGTAGTGGGTTAAAGCATACTAGTTATGCCAGCTACTGGAAGGTAGTTGTGCTTTCTGGGTTCGAGTCCCACTGGTGGGTGTTGTCCAAAGATTATTAATCTTCACTTGTGGTTTATGCAAGTATAGGCTTATAAGCTGGACACGAGTTCTCTCACATTGACAGTGGCTTGACGAAAAATGCAGACTGACCCCTCACTCATCTGGTGCCTTCGGGAGGTGGAGATGTTTGAGATATATATATCTCGAACTATCTACTTCTTTTGTAAGGTCTGATGGCGTAGTGGGTTAAAGCATACTAGTTATGCCAGCTACTGGAAGGTAGTTGTGCTTTCTGGGTTCGAGTCCCACTGGTGGGTGTTGTCCAAAGATTATTAATCTTCACTTGTGGTTTATGCAAGTATAGGCTTATAAGCTGGACACGAGTTCTCTCACATTGACAGTGGCTTGACGAAAAATGCAGACTGACCCCTCACTCATCTGGTGCCTTCGGGAGGTGGAGATGTTTGAGATATATATATCTCGAACTATCTACTTCTTTTGTAAGGTCTGATGGCGTAGTGGGTTAAAGCATACTAGTTATGCCAGCTACTGGAAGGTAGTTGTGCTTTCTGGGTTCGAGTCCCACTGGTGGGTGTTGTCCAAAGATTATTAATCTTCACTTGTGGTTTATGCAAGTATAGGCTTATAATCTATTATAGTATAGCTATATATATATATATATATATATATATATATATATATATATATATATATGCGAACAAGCCTGAATGGTCCCCAGGACAATATGCAACTGAAAACTCACACCCCAGAAGTGACTCGAACCCATACTCCCAGAAGCAACGCAACTGGTATGTACAAGACGCCTTAATCCACTTGACCATCACGACCGGACATAATGAGGTGATAGCCGAGGCTATTTGAACCACCCCACCGCCGGCACTCGGATAGTTATCTTGGGCATAGCATTTTACCAAATCACCTCATTCTTTGGGGCACACGTGAGGAACACAAATGCGAACAAGCCTGAATGGTCCCCAGGACAATATGCAACTGAAAACTCACACCCCAGAAGTGACTCGAACCCATACTCCCAGAAGCAACGCAACTGGTATGTACAAGACGCCTTAATCCACTTGACCATCACGACCGGACATAATGAGGTGATAGCCGAGGCTATTTGAACCACCCCACCACCGGCACTCGGATAGTTATCTTGGGCATAGCATTTTACCAAATCACCTCATTCTTTGGGGCACACGTGAGGAACACAAATGCGAACAAGCCTGAATGGTCCCCAGGACAATATGCAACTGAAAACTCACACCCCAGAAGTGACTCGAGCCCATACTCCCAGAAGCAACGCAACTGGTATGTACAAGACGCCTTAATCCACTTGACCATCACGACCGGACATAATGAGGTGATAGCCGAGGCTATTTGAACCACCCCACCGCCGGCACTCGGATAGTTATCTTGGGCATAGCATTTTACCAAATCACCTCATTCTTTGGGGCACACGTGAGGAACACAAATGCGAACAAGCCTGAATGGTCCCCAGGACAATATGCAACTGAAAACTCACACCCCAGATGTGACTCGAACCCATACTCCCAGAAGCAACGCAACTGGTATGTACAAGACGCCTTAATCCACTTGACCATCACGACCGGACATAATGAGGTGATAGCCGAGGCTATTTGAACCACCCCATCACCGGCACTCGGATAGTTATCTTGGGCATAGCATTTTACCAAATCACCTAGCCTCGGCTAGGTGATTTGATTCACCTAGTTTGAATTTGATTCAATTTGATTCCAAATCAAATAGCCTCGGCTATCACCTCATTATGTCCGGTCGTGATGGTCAAGTGGATTAAGGCGTCTTGTACATACCAGTTGCGTTGCTTCTGGGTGTATGGGTTCAAGTCACTTCTGGGGTGTGAGTTTTCAGTTGCATATTGTCCTGGGGACCATTCAGGCTTGTTCGCATTTGTGTTCCTCACGTGTGCCCCAAAGAATGAGGTGATTTGGTAAAATGCTATGCCCAAGATAACTATCCGAGTGCCGGCGGTGGGGTGGTTCAAATAGCCTCGGCTATCACCTCATTATGTCCGGTCGTGATGGTCAAGTGGATTAAGGCGTCTTGTACATACCAGTTGCGTTGCTTCTGGGAGTATGGGTTCGAGTCACTTCTGGGGTGTGAGTTTTCAGTTGCATATTGTCCTGGGGACCATTCAGGCTTGTTCGCATTTGTGTTCCTCACGTGTGCCCCCGTGTCCTCACGGGGGCCACGAAAGCCTGGTGGATAGCGCGCAGGACTCGTAATTCTGTGGCTCGGGTTCGATTCCCGCACGAGGCAGAAACAAATGGGCAAAGTTTCTTTCACCCTGAATGCCCCTGTTACCTAGCAGTAAATAGGTACTCGGGAGTTAGTCAGCTGTCACGGGCTGCTTCCTGGGGGTGGAGGCCTGGTCGAGGACCGGGCCGCGGGGACACTATAAAGCCCTGAAATCATCTCAAGATAGCCTCAAGATAGTGCCCCAAAGAATGAGGTGATTTGGTAAAATGCTATGCCCAAGATAACTATCCGAGTGCCGGCGGTGGGGTGGTTCAAATAGCCTCGGCTATCACCTCATTATGTCCGGTCGTGATGGTCAAGTGGATTAAGGCGTCTTGTACATACCAGTTGCGTTGCTTCTGGGAGTATGGGTTCGAGTCACTTCTGGGGTGTGAGTTTTCAGTTGCATATTGTCCTGGGGACCATTCAGGCTTGTTCGCATTTGTGTTCCTCACGTGTGCCCCAAAGAATGAGGTGATTTGGTAAAATGCTATGCCCAAGATAACTATCCGAGTGCCGGCGGTGGGGTGGTTCAAATAGCCTCGGCTATCACCTCATTATGTCCGGTCGTGATGGTCAAGTGGATTAAGGCGTCTTGTACATACCAGTTGCGTTGCTTCTGGGAGTATGGGTTCGAGTCACTTCTGGGGTGTGAGTTTTCAGTTGCATATTGTCCTGGGGACCATTCAGGCTTGTTCGCATTTGTGTTCCTCACGTGTGCCCCAAAGAATGAGGTGATTTGGTAAAATGCTATGCCCAAGATAACTATCCGAGTGCCGGCGGTGGGGTGGTTCAAATAGCCTCGGCTATCAACTCATTATGTCCGGTCGTGATGGTCAAGTGGATTAAGGCGTCTTGTACATACCAGTTGCGTTGCTTCTGGGAGTATGGGTTCGAGTCACTTCTGGGGTGTGAGTTTTCAGTTGCATATTGTCCTGAGGACCATTCAGGCTTGTTCGCATTTGTGTTCCTCACGTGTGCCCCAAAGAATGAGGTGATTTGGTAAAATGCTATGCCCAAGATAACTATCCGAGTGCCGGCGGTGGGGTGGTTCAAATAGCCTCGGCTATCACCTCATTATGTCCGGTCGTGATGGTCAAGTGGATTAAGGCGTCTTGTACATACCAGTTGCGTTGCTTCTGGGAGTATGGGTTCGAGTCACTTCTGGGGTGTGAGTTTTCAGTTGCATATTGTCCTGGGGACCATTCAGGCTTGTTCGCATTTGTGTTCCTCACGTGTGCCCCAAAGAATGAGGTGATTTGGTAAAATGCTATGCCCAAGATAACTATCCGAGTGCCGGCGGTGGGGTGGTTCAAATAGCCTCGGCTATCACCTCATTATATCCGGTCGTGATGGTCAAGTGGATTAAGGCGTTTTGTACATACCAGTTGCGTTGCTTCTGGGAGTATGGGTTCGAGTCACTTCTGGGGTGTGAGTTTTCAGTTGCATATTGTCCTGGGGACCATTCAGGCTTGTTCGCATTTGTGTTCCTCACGTGTGCCCCAAAGAATGAGGTGATTTGGTAAAATGCTATGCCCAAGATAACTATCCGAGTGCCGGCGGTGGGGTGGTTCAAATAGCCTCGGCTATCACCTCATTATGTCCGGTCGTGATGGTCAAGTGGATTAAGGCGTCTTGTACATACCAGTTGCGTTGCTTCTGGGAGTATGGGTTCGAGTCACTTCTGGGGTGTGAGTTTTCAGTTGCATATTGTCCTGGGGACCATTCAGGCTTGTTCGCATTTGTGTTCCTCACGTGTGCCCCAAAGAATGAGGTGATTTGGTAAAATGCTATGCCCAAGATTACTATCCGAGTGCCGGCGGTGGGGTGGTTCAAATAGCCTCGGCTATCACCTCATTATGTCCGGTCGTGATGGTCAAGTGGATTAAGGTGTCTTGTACATACCAGTTGCGTTGCTTCTGGGAGTATGGGTTCGAGTCACTTCTGGGGTGTGAGTTTTCAGTTGCATATTGTCCTGGGGACCATTCAGGCTTGTTCGCATTTGTGTTCCTCACGTGTGCCCCAAAGAATGAGGTGATTTGGTAAAATGCTATGCCCAAGATTACTATCCGAGTGCCGGCGGTGGGGTGGTTCAAATAGCCTCGGCTATCACCTCATTATGTCCGGTCGTGATGGTCAAGCGGATTAAGGCGTCTTGTACATACCAGTTGCGTTGCTTCTGGGAGTATGGGTTCGAGTCACTTCTGGGGTGTGAGTTTTCAGTTGCATATTGTCCTGGGGACCATTCAGGCTTGTTCGCATTTGTGTTCCTCACGTGTGCCCCAAAGAATGAGGTGATTTGGTAAAATGCTATGCCCAAGATTACTATCCGAGTGCCGGCGGTGGGGTGGTTCAAATAGCCTCGGCTATCACCTCATTATGTCCGGTCGTGATGGTCAAGTGGATTAAGGCGTCTTGTACATACCAGTTGCGTTGCTTCTGGGAGTATGGGTTCGAGTCACTTCTGGGGTGTGAGTTTTCAGTTATATATATATATATATATATATATATATATATATATATATATATATATATATATATATATATATATATATATATATATATATATATATATATATATATATATATATATATTAATAAATATGACCGAAAAAGTAAGATTAATAATTCTAACACGAATTTTCTCAATCTTTCGTACATTACGCTTCACTGTTGGAGGTAAATCAAAAATCAATTCTCCAAAATTCATTTTTATTTCTAGTCTGACGCGACACGGGCGCGTTTCCGTAAAACTTATTACATTTTCAAAGACTTTAGTTCACAAATACACAACTGAATAGAACTTACGTATCTCCGATTTTATATCTACATTTGAGTGAGGTGGAAGGGGTGATGTGGCATTAACACAAGACAGAACAAAATGTGGTATTAATAGGGTATTAATTTCATCAACACAAGACAGAACAAGGGTATTAATAGGGTATTAATTTCATCAACACAAGACAGAACACGAAACAATGGATATTGAATAGAAGTGTTTGTAGAAAGCCTATTGGTCCATATTTCTTGATGCTTCTATATTGGAGCGGAGTCTTGAGGTGGGTAGAATATAGTTGTGCAATAATTGGCTGTTGATTGCTGGTGTTGACTTCTTGATGTGTAGTGCCTCGCAAACGTCAAGCTGCCTGCTATCGCTGTATCTATCGATGATTTCTGTGTTGTTTACTAGGATTTCTCTGGCGATGGTTTGGTTGTGGGAAGAGATTATATGTTCCTTAATGGAGCCCTGTTGCTTATGCATCGTTAAACGCCTAGAAAGAGATGTTGTTGTCTTGCCTATATACTGGGTTTTTTGGAGCTTACAGTCCCCAAGTGGGCATTTGAAGGCATAGACGACGTTAGTCTCTTTTAAAGCGTTCTGTTTTGTGTCTGGAGAGTTTCTCATGAGTAGGCTGGCCGTTTTTCTGGTTTTATAGTAAATCGTCAGTTGTATCCTCTGATTTTTGTCTGTAGGGATAACGTTTCTATTAACAATATCTTTCAGGACCCTTTCCTCCGTTTTATAAAACGGAGGAAAGGGTCCTGAAAGATATTGTTAATAGAAACATTATCCCTACAGACAAAAATCAGAGGATACAACTGACGATTTACTATAAAACCAGAAAAACGGCCAGCCTACTCATGAGAAACTCTCCAGACACAAAACAGAACGCTTTAAAAGAGACTAACGTCGTCTATGCCTTCAAATGCCCACTTGGGGACTGTAAGCTCCAAAAAACCCAGTATATAGGCAAGACAACAACATCTCTTTCTAGGCGTTTAACGATGCATAAGCAACAGGGCTCCATTAAGGAACATATAATCTCTTCCCACAACCAAACCATCGCCAGAGAAATCCTAGTAAACAACACAGAAATCATCGATAGATACAGCGATAGCAGGCAGCTTGACGTATGCGAGGCACTACACATCAAGAAGTCAACACCAGCAATCAACAGCCAATTATTGCACAACTATATTCTACCCACCTCAAGACTCCGCTCCAATATAGAAGCATCAAGAAATATGGACCAATAGGCTTTCTACAAACACTTCTATTCAATATCCATTGTTTCGTGTTCTGTCTTGTGTTGATGAAATTAATACTCTATTAATACCCTTGTTCTGTCTTGTGTTGATGAAATTAATACCCTATTAATACCACATTTTGTTCTGTCTTGTGTTAATGCCACATCACCCCTTCCACCTCACTCAAATGTAGATATAAAATCGGAGATACGTAAGTTCTATTCAGTTGTGTATTTGTGAACTAAAGTCTTTGAAAATGTAATAAGTTTTACGAAACGCGCCTGTGTCGCGTCAGACTAGAAATAAAAATGAATTTTGGAGAATTGATTTTTGATTTACCTTCAACAGTGAAGCGTAATGTACGAAAGATTGAGAAAATTCGTGTTAGAATTATTAATCTTACTTTTTCGGTCATATTTAATAATATATGTCTACAGGAAAGACTGCTACCAAAATATACTAATATATATATATATATATATATATATATATATATATATATATATATATATATATATATATATATATATATATATATATATATATATATATATATATATACACATATATATATATATATATATATATATATATATATATATATATATATATATATGTATATTGTTTTTTTTTTGTTTTTTTTTTGAGCAGAGCAAAGCATTCTACTTTGCTCTGATGAAGGCGAATTAGCCGAAAACGCGTTAAGCATTTTCTATTTTTCACATGTGGTTATTCTGCATACTTGGTTCAGTGTTTTTGTGATAATTGTTGCATATATATGTATGTATACTGGCAGCAGGTTTTCTTATAAACATGTCTCATTGAATATAACCGCATATTCTGATTTAGGGCTTCTATCCCTCTAACAATTTTCCTTGCATCATGGCTTAGCTGAAAGAGGAGTTCTCCAAAACTCATTTTCGTTATTTCAAGGTGAAGAAAAAAGTTAATTACTATAAAATGTATTACACTTATTTATAAAATTTGCACAACGTTTCGGACCTCCATGGTTCATTCTCAAGTTAAAAGAAATTGCAGAACTCGTTGATTTATACCCGTACGGGGTCAGGTGATAAGACACGTACAATTAAGGTAAAAACAAGGGGGATACAAAGGGGATAAAGAGGGGACGAAGCACACAAGAACATAAAAATAAAGGTAACTGCAGAATTGGCCCATACGAGGCAGCTTCTATCCCAAAGACTAATCAGGTGTAATTGGCCTGTTATGTTGAACAGTGTCTTCTGTGTTGGCATCGTTATGTTCTGGTCTTGTCCTTACTCTCGTGGTGGGTAGAGTAAATAGTTCTGTGATTTGGGTGTTCATTGTAGGTTGTTCTATTTTTATGTGAATGGCTTCAAGAATTTGTAATCTTCTTGCATCTTGGGGTTTGTCTATTATACAGGTATTTTTGTTCAACATTTCTCTTGTTAGGGTGATGTCATGGGCTATATAAGCATTGAGAACACATTAGACATACTCGAGCCACACTTGAAGAGTCTTCTCGAAGCATGTACAAAGGAAGCCCCTTTCATCAGTCCACAAGGAGACATGTATCTACAAATAGACGGAGTAGCAATGGGCTCCCCCTTAGGAGTTTTATTTTCTAACTTTTATATGGGAACCATCGAAGACAGAGTAGTAGTAGTAGCTACTTCAGTTGCAGACAAAAATCAACCGTATATTGCCGTTATGTAGATGACATATTCGTCATAGTAAAAGACTCAGACGAACTAATTGATCTAAAAAGCCATCTAGAGAGTCAGTATTTTGATTTACACATGAAAATAGTGAAAATAACAGTCTGCCATTCTTGGATGTACTAATAACAAAATAGGAACCTCTTTAAGTACCAACGTATATACTAAGCCTACCAACATAGGATTATGCCTTAACGGTAGAAGTGAGTGCCGCCAAAGATACAAAGCTAGTGTTCTCAATGCTTATATTCGTCGAGCGCTTACACACTGCTCTGAATGGAGCAACGTGAGTAGAGTGTGTCACGGCGGGGGGGGGGGGGGGGTGCCTAGGGCTCTGCTAGCACTCGGCTGCTAGGGGCTCAGAAGGCAGAATACTCAGCCCCTCCGACTCCCGTTATTCACCAGAGTCTCCTTGGTCTCACAGGAGAGGACCAGCAATGCCCAACACTGCAGGTCTTTGTTCCCACCACTGTGGCAGAGCCACTGATTCACCTTGGGAGCCCTTCAGTCAACCACGGCGAAACTGCTATTAGCAATTCCGGCCTAGACCCGTGGAGAAGTGAAGGAAGACTCAGGCTTACCTTTTAACAATAACTTCCCCTGAGTCTTGCCTGCCAGACAAAAAGGTTGCGGGAATTCCTTTCCCGCCGGCCTTCCCTATCTTCTTCTTAACAAGGTCGCCAGCTGGGTCGGTATATCTGCACCCCAGCGATGCAGTTCAGTGGGTGTGTTCTATACTGCTTTTTGCCAAAGTGTTGCTACTCCTATATATCTGACACTGGACTGTCAGCCCGAGGTACTCTCCCGTAAAAGTCTGTGTGGCTTTACCTCTCTCTCCAGCCACTACATTGCTTGTTGCCACAATGTTGCCACCATTCCGGCTCTGATACTGGTCGGATGGCCTAGGGTACACTTTTATATAAGCCTGTGCTGGTTTACCACTCTCCAGGCGATAAGAGCTTCTATAGAAAACGTGATGTTCCCTAGGTGGTACTATGATAACCTTATAATAATAATAATAATAATAATCTTTATTTAGGTAAGGTACATACATAAAGAGATTTACAAAGTTTGTTGGCTTTATAGATAGAGCTAGTACATACAATGCCTAAAGCCACTATTACGCAAAGCGTTTCGGGCAGGAAAAACATTAATGACTACAGCTTAAAACTAATGGGTAAAAAGAAAAGATGTTTCGTGTATGCTCGAAGAGAATATTATAATGGAGGCACACTTAAACACGATGATAAAATGTGTGAATTTACTGACACAAATTACATGATCACACATACAATCCCAGTCAATACAGAAAATGAAAATATGGATAATCAATCTGGAGATCGTCAGCAACTCTTCTTTCACGACCTCCAACCACTCCTTCAACTGGGCAGATTAGAACGGATTCACACTCTCTCCCAGAGGGGCCTCTTCGCCACGTCGGCACCTCCTCTTCAACTGCCCTGTCGTCCACACACACACACTATCCTCTCCAACAGTCCTGGACACAAGCTGCCCTGTAGCATATCCTACTACTAAAGTATTAATGTTTTACTGCCACATACATATGTAAATATCGTGGCCTATCTAGCCTACTCACACAAGGGGGTAATGGGAGGGAAAATTGATCTACCTTTACATCCCTGGCTCACGACGCCTGTCCCTCGATGGTGTGAGGTTCCCACGCTTCCTGAATCGGTCCTTGACGATCCAGGAACGTTCCACAGGTCCTCAGGTGTCGTGAAGCCTTCGCGTCGTCGCCAAACCACTCCCAGAAAATCAGATATCCCAATCCTGGACCACCAGTGGGCACTAAGCTAATCACTATATGCACACACTCGTCCCTTCCACAAGGCGTTGCTCCTTGTCCTAGGAACGGTGTCGTCCCTCCCAAAACCTCAGTGAACGTGATCTGGTCACAGCCAAGCCTGCTCGCCACACCTTCCAGACCCTTAGCGTCAAGCGGCGCCGTCCAGCGTCGTCGCCGACCGATTTCTCAAGTTTGGCACTTCTCTGCTCAATGAACTTGGCTTCTTCTTGCTTCCCGGAAGCGCAGGGTCTCCAATAACAATGGTGGGTTGCGATGGCTAGCTCTGATCCCCTGAGTAAGGCTTGTAGAGCCTCAAATCCTTGAGAGCTGACCGAGGTGCATCCTCTCACCTCCACAGTCAGATCAACTCTGACGTTGGCGCCGCCGGGGCACTCCGTGACGTCACGGCGGGTTCTGATTGGTCGCCCGCAACCTAAGTCGGCCAGTCCGCATTCGGCTAGCGTCCTCCACAAAACGGCATATCTGCAGGTAGGGGGTACTCTTTCATTTGTATCAGAGCGACGCTATCCCCTTACCTGTAAACCTATAGTGTAAATTTCTCCCTCATCTGGCGGCCGATCTGGTCGCCACATATACCAACAGACTCCCTGTATCTCAGAGAATCAGTAGGGAGAGCTGATATGACTCTTAAAGCAGGCAAACGGAAGAAATAGGAGAGGGCACCGTAACAAGAGTTTGAAAGAATAACACAGGTATTGATGAACAACAGATATAGCAACACGGAAATAACGCTGCTATTAGAAGACACTTGGACCGATGGTATAATCCTGAACCTAGAACAGAAACCACAATACATCCAATAAAATTATTTTACAAATCAACCATGCACAGTGAACATTAAAAAGAGGAAAGAATAATGAAAGAATAATCCGTAAAGGAGTAAAAAGCATTACTCCTAACCAAATCATAGACCTGATCATATTCTACAAAACCAAGAAGACTTCCAAACTCCTTATCAAAAACAGCCCGAAGCCGACGGAGAACCCTCTACAGCACTCAAGCGTTGTATACATATACACTTGCCCCCACGAAGGATGTAACCTTCAAACTAAGTACATAGGTATGACGTCGACCAAGCTGACGAGGCGTTTGACATGTCATCTTCAATCCAGTGCACCAGGAATCACATGAGACAAGCCCATGACATCATTGGCACTTTGGCGCATTCCAGCAGACCGTCGTTGTCACCAATATTATTAATCACACCGCACGCGTGCCCCTCTCGGGAGTCACGAGAAAAAATATTTGTATAAAATCCATTTATTATCCGATCAACTTGGGAATAGTTTACAAACGTTTGCCATGAAATTTACGTTTTCTTTAATAGCCGAACAGCTTATTAAAGAGAACGACGTGGCAGTGAATCATCGTGGTAAAACAATTGTATTATTGATACGACGAGTATAATCGACGTAGTTTTTATATATGTTGCCGGTCGAACGCATCCTTATGTGACCTTTAATACTTATGTTCTTATAGAACATTCTATTGCGAGCACATTGGTACAAAAATGAAATACATACATCGACAAATAATGTCAGGACAGTGAATTGAATATACACTTTTCAAAGCGAGTTTCGCTGATATGTCGCCGCGGGTAACACTTCGGCCACTTCCCACACTGTTTTGGGTGGGCTACGACATTGAATCTATATTTATATGCATATGTCCGTGTAGAGAATTTTATTGCGATTCCAATGATACCAAAATTAGCGATGTAGGACAACTGTAGGCTTCGCAACCATTAAGAGAGTGGAAACATTTTGTTGCTGTTTGGCGCTCTCGGCAAGTGATCTGAATAGTTTTTTATTTGGTGTTGATAGTCCTTATGCTTTGGCGGCATTTTACAGGTATGTTCTTATAGACAATTTTATTGCGAACACAGTGATACAAAATTTAAATACGTGCGCCTTCAATTATTGTCAGGACAGTCAAAAGAGTGTACACTTTTTCGGTCTTACCGTGTAGGCGCGCAAACCGCCAAAAGCACATAGGGTATGATTTTTTTTGAACGCCGTGAGCGCGAAAGTGTTGAAAGAAAAAATGCGCGAAAGAAAAATGTAGAACAAAAATACCTGTATAACAGGCAAACCCCAAGATGCAAGAAGATTACAAATTCTTGAAGCAATTCACATAAAAATAGAACAACCTACCATGAACACCCAAATCACGGAACTATTTACTCTACCCACAATGAGAGTAAGGACAAGACCAGAACATAACGATGCCAACACAGAAGACACTTTTCAACATAACAGGCCAATTACATCTCATTAGTCTTTGGGATAGGAGGTGCCTCGTATGGGCCAATAGGCCTTCTGCAGTTACCTTTATTTTCATGTTCTTATGTGCTTCGTCCCCTCTTTATCCCCTTTGTATCCCCCTTGTTTTTACCTTTATTGTACTTGTCTTATCACCTGACCCCGTACGGGTATAATTCAACGAGTTCTTTAATTTCTTTTCACTTGATATATATATATATATATATATATATATATATATATATATATATATATATATATATATATATATATATATATATATATATATATATATATATATATATATGCTTAAGGCACAACTCTCCTAAACACGAGAGTGAAGTATACAACTTTAGAACACTTTCCCACCAGGAGACTCGAACCCTAGCCAGCACAGAAGCCTTCCAGCAACTGGCATAACAGGTACGCCTTAACCCTCTCCACCACCAGCTCAGACCCTTAAAAGAGATGGTAATTTCAGAGTATTTAAATACACCAAAGATCAACACCTCCCAAGAGCACTAGAGCAAGTGAGGGGTCATTTAGACGTTAATTTCATCAAGTCCCTGTTAATATGGGAAGACACAGTGTCTATGCTTAAGGCACAACTCTCCTAAACACGAGAGTGAAGTATACAACTTTAGAACACTTTCCCACCAGGAGACTCGAACCCTAGCCAGCACAGAAGCCTTCCAGCAACTGGCATAACAGGTACGCCTTAACCCTCTCCACCACCAGCTCAGACCCTTAAAAGAGATGGTAATTTCGGAGTATTTAAATACACCAAAGATCAACACCTCCCAAGAGCACTAGAGCAAGTGAGGGGTCATTTAGACGTTAATTTCATCAAGTCCCTGTAATATGGGAAGACACAGTGTCTATGCTTAAGGCACAACTCTCCTAAACACGAGAGTGAAGTATACAACTTTAGAACACTTTCCCACCAGGAGACTCGAACCCTAGCCAGCACAGAAGCCTTCCAGCAACTGGCATAACAGGTACGCCTAAACCCTCTCCACCACCAGCTCAGACCCTTAAAAGAGATGGTAATTTCGGAGTATTTAAATACACCAAAGATCAACACTTCCCAAGAGCACTAGAGCAAGTGAGGGGTCATTTAGACGTTAATTTCATCAAGTCCCTGTTAATATGGGAAGACACAGTGTCTATGCTTAAGGCACAACTCTCCTAAACACGAGAGTGAAGTATACAACTTTAAAACACTTTCCCACCAGGAGACTCGAACCCTAGCCAGCACAGAAGCCTTCCAGCAACTGGCATAACAGGTACGCCTTAACCCTCTCCACCACCAGCTCAGACCCTTAAAAGAGATGGTAATTTCGGAGTATTTAAATACACCAAAGATCAACACCTCCCAAGAGCACTAGAGCAAGTGAGGGGTCATTTAGACGTTAATTTCATCAAGTCCCTGTTAATATGGGAAGACACAGTGTCTATGCTTAAGGCACAACTCTCCTAAACACGAGAGTGAAGTATACAACTTTAGAACACTTTCCCACCAGGAGACTCGAACCCTAGCCAGCACAGAAGCCTTCCAGCAACTGGCATAACAGGTACGCCTTAACCCTCTCCACCACCAGCTCAGACCCTTAAAAAGAGATGGTAATTTCGGAGTATTTAAATACACCAAAGATCAATACCTCCCAAGAGCACTAGAGCAAGTGAGGGGTCATTTAGACGTTAATTTCAACAAGTCCCTGTTAATATGGGAAGACACAGTGTCTTGGGAGGTGTTGATCTTTGGTGTATTTAAATACTCCGAAATTACCATCTCTTTTAAGGGTCTGAGCTGGTGGTGGAGAGGGTTAAGGCGTACCTGTTATGCCAGTTGCTGGAAGGCTTCTGTGCTGGCTAGGGTTCGAGTCTCCTGGTGGGAAAGTGTTCTAAAGTTGTATACTTCACTCTCGTGTTTAGGAGAGTTGTGCCTTAAGCATAGACACTGTGTCTTCCCATATTAACAGGGACTTGATGAAATTAACGTCTAAATGACCCCTCACTTGCTCTAGTGCTCTTGGGAGGTGTTGATCTTTGGTGTATTTAAATACTCCGAAATTACCATCTCTTTTAAGGGTCTGAGCTGGTGGTGGAGAGGGTTAAGGCGTACCTGTTATGCCAGTTGCTGGAAGGCTTCTGTGCTGGCTAGGGTTCGAGTCTCCTGGTGGGAAAGTGTTCTAAAGTTGTATTCTTCACTCTCATGTTTAGGAGAGTTGTGCCTTAAGCATAGACACTGTGTCTTCCCATATTAACAGGGACTTGATGAAATTAACGTCTAAATGACCCCTCACTTGCTCTAGTGCTCTTGGGAGGTGTTGATCTTTGGTGTATTTAAATACTCCGAAATTACCATCTCTTTTAAGGGTCTGAGCTGGTGGTGGAGAGGGTTAAGGCGTACCTGTTATGCCAGTTGCTGGAAGGCTTCTGTGCTGGCTAGGGTTCGAGTCTCCTGGTGGGAAAGTGTTCTAAAGTTGTATACTTCACTCTTGAGATATATACAAGAGTTGTTACATTCTTGTACAGCCACTAGTACGCGTAGCGTTTCGGGCAAGTCCTTAATCCTATGGTCCCTGGAATACGATCCCCTGCCGCGAAGAATCGTTTTTTCATCCAAGTACACATTTTACTGTTGTGTTAAACAGAGGCTACAGTTAAGGAATTGCGCCCAGTAAATCCTCCCCGGCCAGGATACGAACCCATGACTTAGCGCTCACGGAACGCCAGGCGAGTGTCTTACCACTACACCACGGAGACTGCAAAACTCGCAGTCTCACAGACTCACGTATATTAAATACATCTCACGTATATTAAATACAGACTCACGTATATTAAATACATCTTCAGAAGGTGACCTTCTGAAGATGTATTTAATATACGAAAGTACTTAAGGAAATTCCTGTTTCATTTTTCCTCCGTGGTCTGACATTGTCATATATATATATATATATATATATATATATATATATATATATATATATATATATATATATATATATATATATATATATATATATATATATATATATATATATATATATATATATATATATATATATATATATATATATATATATATATATATATATATATATATATATATATATATATATATATATATATATATATATATATATATATATATATATATATATATATATATATATATATATATATATATATATATATATATATATATATATATATATATATATATATATATATATATATATATATATATATATATATATATATATGTCGTACCTAGTAGCCAGAACACACTTCTCAGCCTACTATGCAAGGCCCGATTTGCCTAATATATATATATATATATATATATATATATATATATATATATATATATATATATATATATATATATATATATATATATATATGTGTCGTACCTAGTAGCCAGAACGCACTTCTCGGCCTACTATGCAAGGCATGATTTGGCTAGTAAGCCAAGTTGACTTGTAATATAATTTGATTGGGGGTGTTGTGTTTTCTGTTCTAGGTTCTGAATTATACCAACGGTCCAAGTGTCTTCTTATAGCAGCGTTTATTTCCGCGTTGCTATATCCGTTGTTCACCAATACCTGAGTTACTCTTTCAAACTCTCTACTCACGTTCCTCCATTCAGAGCAGTGGGTAAGCGCTCGACGAATATAAGCATTGAGAACACTGGCTTTGTATCTTTGGGGGCACTCACTTCTACCGTTCAGGCATAATCCTATGTTGGTGGGCTTGGTATATACGTTGGTGCTTAAAGAGGTTCCTGTTTTTGTTATTAGTACATCCAGGAATGGCAGACTGTTATTTTCACTATTTTCATGTGTAAATCGGAGTACTGACTCTCTCTCTAGATGTCTTTTTAGGTCGATTAGTTCATCTGAGTCTTTTACTATTACGAATATGTCATCTACATAACGGCAATATACAGTTGGTTTTTGTCTGCTACTGAAGACCCTGTCTTCGATGGTTCCCATATAAAAATTAGCAAATAAAACTCCTAAGGGGGAGCCCATTGCTACTCCGTCTATTTGTAAATACATGTCTCCTTGTGGACTGATGAAAGGGGCTTCCTTTGTACATGCTTCGAGAAGACTTTTCAAGTGTGGCTCAGGTATGTCTAACTTGGGGGTGCTCTCGTCTCTGTATACTCTGTCCAGTATCATTCCTATGGTTGTGTCGACTGGGACGTTGGTAAATAGGGATTCAACGTCCAGGGAAGCGATGATTCCATCGGGCTGGGTAGATTTGATCAATTCTAGGAAATCTGCTGATGATTGTAGACTAAACTTGGAGTGTATGGAGTTAGGAGTTCATTGAGTTTCTTTGCCAGGTGATAAGTTGGGGTTGGTATTTGGCTGATTATAGGGCGTAGTGGGTTACCTGGTTTATGCGTCTTAACATTGCCGTAGGCATATCCTAAGCCATAGTCGCCTTGAAGTTTATTGAAATGCACACTACCTTTCTTTGCGTTGATTGCTGTAATTGTTTTGTTTACTTTCCGCTTAAGGTCTTCTACGGGGTTCCTCGTGATTCGTTGAAATTTGGAGTCTTCACTAAGGATGTCGCTAATTTTGTTCATGTATTCATGAGTAGGAATCAATACATATGCTGCTGTTTTGTCGGCTTTTCTTATTGTTACGTCTTTCAGATTTTTTAGTTGTTTCGCTGCTTCTTTGAGTCGTGGGGTTAAGATTGTAGATGAATATGTTCCTTGTTTTTTACCTGCTTCTGCAAGTAGTTCAGCTTGAAGTGTGTCAGTGGTGATGACTTTTTTGTTGTCTTCTAGCTTACGGATATCGTCCAGAAGCATTTCGATTTCCAGGCGTTTTTGATGCATCTTTGGTTTAGATAAGAATTGACAATTTAGACCAAGATTTAAGAGGTCTCGTTGGTCCTGGGTAAGATCATAAGAAGTCAGGTTAATGTAGCCATCTTTAGGACGAGGGATTTTTAACTGTCCACCGTTTAGGGCTGTTAACTTACGGAGTGTCTTTGTTTCTACAAGAGTTTTATGTTGTTGTTTCAGGTTAAATAGTTCACTGCTGATGGTTTGCTTGAGTTGGATAGGGATGTCGTACTGGGTCCATTTGTTTAACAGATGCTCAGCCTGCTCTGTAAGGGTTTGGAGGGCTTCCTTCTTCTTGTTTAGTTGATGCCGAATGAGCTCTTGCCTATACCTATAGGTAAACTCTGTATTGCGGACTGCTGGGTCATGTGGGTTTATATTGGTGTATACTGGCAGCAGGTTTTCTTTCAAACATGTTTCATTGAATATGACCGCATATTCTGTATTTATTATTTTCTGGTATAGGGCTTCTATCCCTCTAACTATTTTCTTAGCATCAGGGCTTAATTGAAATAGGAGTTCTCCAAAACTCATTTTCGTACTTTTAAGGTGAAGAAAAGAAGTGATTGACTATAGAGTGTATTACACTTATTTATATAATTTGCACAACGTTTCGAACCTCCATGGTTCATTCTCAAGTGAACAGATCTTACAATACTAGTTGATTTTATACCCGCACTGGGTCAGGTGATAATACAATAAAGGTGAAAACATGGGGGGATACATAAGGGATAAATGTGAGGTGAAACATAGAGGCTGCAGAAGGCTTATTGGCCCATACGAGGCAGCTCCTATCTAAACACAAAGATTAATCCAGTGTAATTGACCTATTATGTTGGACATTGTCTTCTGTGTTGGCATCGATATGTTCTAGTCTTGTCCTTACTCTCATGGTGGGTAGAGTAAATAGTTCCGTGATTTGGGTGTTCATGGTAGGTCGCTCTATTCTTATGTGAATTGCCTCAAGAATTTGTAATCTTCTTGCATCTTGGGTTTTGTCTATTATGCAGGTATTCTTGTTCAACATTTCTCTTGTTAGAGTAATGTCAAGGGCTTGTCTCATGTGAATCCTAGGGGCACCAGATTGAATATATATATATATATATATATATATATATATATATATATATATATATATATATATATATATATATATATATATATATATATATATTTATATATATATATTTATATATTTATAAATATATATATATATATATATATATATATATATATATTTATATTTATATATATTTAAATATATATAAATTTATAAATATATATATATATATTTATATATGACGAATGAAAACTCACACCCCGGAAGTGATTCGAACGCATACTGCCAGGAGCAACGCAACTGGTATCTACAGGACGCCTTAATCCGCTTGACCATCACGACCAGACATAAGGAAGTGATAGCCGAAGCTATTTGAACCACTTCCCTGCTGGCACCTATATATATATATATATATATATATATATATATATATATATATATATATATATATATATATATATATATATATATATATATATATATATATATATATTTGTTGTTGAATATGACCGAGAAAGTAACTTTTTCGGTCATAACAAAAGTAAAAAGACTCCTTACGTACCCTGTGCTTTCAGCTTGAAATCTCCCAAGGAATTTGTCGACTTACTGCGCAGAGCACGGGCCACGGGGATAAGAGCCTCGTTGGATGTGGAGTCACTATTTACCAAAGTCCCTGTGGACGAGACAATCGGGATTATAGCAAACAGAGTGTATCGTGACCCGGGTTGCACTCCTCTTGACATGCCAGAAAGCGTATTGAGGAATCTACTCCAAGCCTGCACTAAAGAGGCACCCTTCGTGAGCCCAGATGGGCACATGTATAAGCAAGTAGATGGGGTCGCCATGGGTTCTCCCCTAGGTGTCCTGTTCGCGAACTTCTACATGGGCACCATTGAAGCAGAGGGTCTTAGTTGACATGGGCTTGAAACCCGCCATATACTGCAGGTATGTTAGCGATATTTTTACACAGGTACCTGATGCCAGATGTCTGCAGCATCTGAAGGAGGCATTTAAGCAGAATTCTGTGTTGAGTTTCACGTACGAGATGGAGAACAATGGGAAGCTGCCCTTTCTGGATGTAACTGTCACGGAATGGAGCGGAGGCTTCCATACTGCAATCTACACCAAAGAAACAAACATAGGAATGTGCCTCAATGCCAATAGTGACTGCCCAGACAGGTACAAGAGGAGTGTTGTCAATGCTTACGTCCACCGTGCTCTAAGCCACAGTTAAGGATGGAAAGAAGTCGATGAAGAACTCTGTAGGGTAAGGCAAGGCCTAGTCAACAACGGCTTCTCTAACGGTTTCGTTGAAGACATCATAAAAAGAATGGTAAAACGCCATGCAACTTCTGAAGAATCAACCAACACAACACTTGTACCCCCAATTAGACTAGTTTACAGGAACTTCTTTTCGACGGCTCATAAAACGGAGGAAAGGGTCCTGAAAGATATTGTTGATAGAAACGTCATCCCTACAGACCAAATTCAGAAAATACAATTGATAATTTATTATAAAACCAAAAAAAAACGCCAATCTACTCATGAAAAACTCGCCAGACACCAAGCAGAAAGCTTTGAAGGAGACCAACATCGTCTATGCCTTTAAATGCCCACTTGGGGACTGTAAGCCTCAAAGAACTCAATATATAGGCAAGACAACAATGTCTCTTTCTAGGCGACTAACAATGCATAAGCAACAGGGAGCCATCAATGAACACATAATCTCTTCTCACACCCAGACAATCACCAGAGAAATCTTAACAAACAACACAGAAGTCATCAATAGGTACGGCGATAGCAGGCGGCTTGACATAAGCGAGGCACTACACATCAAAAATTCAACACCAGCAATCAACTCCCAATTAATGCACAACTATATTCTACCTACTTCAAGACCCCGAACAAACATGGAAGCAGCAAGAGCAAGTATGGGCCAATAGACCTTCTGCAGTTACTTCCATTCATATGTTCACTATTCCAATTTATACCCATTGTTTCGTGTTCTGTCTTGTGTTTGTCACCTCACCCAAAACTTTTGTACCATATCACCTCATCCAATAGAGTATAAGTATGAAGAATTTGTGTGTAAATTAAGTCTTTGAAAATGTAATACGAATTACGAAACACGTTCAGGCGTCAGACAATTAAAAAATGAATTTCGGAGAATTGTTATTTTTATTACCACCGACAGTGAAGAAAAACAAAAAAAAATATTGAGAAAATTCGTGTTAGAATTATTAATCTTACTTTTTCGGTCATATTCAGCAACATATGTTTACAAGAAAGGCTACTACCAATATATATATATATATATATATATATATATATATATATATATATATATATATATATATATATATATATATATATATATATATATATATATATATATATATATATATATTTTGGTAGTAGGCTGCCTACTGCCTACTACCAAAATATACTAATATATATATATATATATATATATATATATATATATATATATATATATATATATATATATATATATATATATATATAATATGAATAACTGAATGTATGGATTTATCCAAGCCATCCCACCTGAATGGAACCGTTGTTTGATGGATTATTGTTTTACTACTTTGAGGTCTGCCTATAGGAATGTGAGAACTAAACTGGATTTCAAATTGAATAGACTTATTCAGCAAAGTTACCCATTAGTATTAGTATTAAGCTTTAGTCATTAATGTTTTTCCTGCCCGAAACGCTTTGCGTAATAGTGGCTTTAGGCATTGTATGTACTAGCTCTATCTATTAATCCAACAAACTTTGTAAAATCTCTTGTATGTATGTACCTTACCTAAATAAACATTTATTTATTATTTATTTATATAATTGTCCAGGGCGATTCATTCATGCTTTCAAAAATCTCAAAAAGATAACTCATTACATATTACCAAGGCTGATAAGTCCAATGCAGAAGTCAATATGAATAAGAATGACTTTTTTCCGGAAAACCCCCTCCCTGTCCAGCTCGTTGCTCCCGTGAGGGGGCTTGGTGGGCGGCTGCCGGAGTATGATGCTCCTTGGGGCGCTCTCCCTGTCATTTTGTAGCCTTGTGCTCCTGCTGCTGTCCTCACAAATTTTGCTGAACGCCTTTTCCTTTTCCTTTTGTTTCGTTTCCCCCCCCCCCCCTTTTCTCCTTTCTCATTGTCATTTCCTGCTGACTTTGTGCCTGTTTTGATCATTCTTTTGGCCTTCTTTTGTTTTGACGCCCGGGTGTTTGAGGAGGCATACTCTTGCACCCGTAGAACTGTAGAACCCAACATCTCGGGCGAGGGGAACCTTTTATTGTCAATTCCCCTTTCGTCACTGAACCCGATCTCGACGGACTGACGGTTCTTAAGGTGGCGTTTGTGGGGCGTATACTCACGACACACCCCTGGGGGGCCCCGGCTTAATCGGCGATAGCTTCTTGTTGGGTGTCCTGCCTCTAATTGTGGCTCCATGGTGGGTGTGGGGGCACATTCGTGAATGAAAGTGTTTCTTTTCGTATCTATGTTGATGAATGTTCCTCTTGTACCCTTTCAGGCTCGTGGGGTGGGCGACCAAGCCCCCGTGTCGGACTGTATTGGAAGACCGGGCTCTTGCCCCCGCTGCATTGGACCCCGACCTTGCTCCTCCTTTGAACCCCCCCTGATTACTCCCCTCGGCTCCCCTCAATCCTCTGTGGTTGGGCGAGCCCCTAGCCCCCAGTGGTGACCACCTCGTCCCCTGGCACGGCTCAGTCTCTAGTTGTGACTACGGCGCCTTTCAACCCCTCTCTCTCTGGGGGTTCTCAACACCGTCCTCGACTCGACCGCACTCACTCGATTTCTTCCTGTGCTGATGCGTATCAGGTCTTGTTTGGTACTGCTTCGTGGGCAAAATACTTTGATCTCCTCCCTCCTGATTCTGCGCCTCCTGACGTTTTCTCCCTTCATAGGCACCTTGTTGATTCCGTAGATGCCTCTGTTACTCTCTACCCCACCCGTCGCGGTGCACATGTCGTTGCTGCTCCTTCTCAGGATGCAGCCTCCCGCTTGGCCGCCTTGTCCTGCCTTGGCGAGACCCTTGTTCACGTCTCCAAGAATGCTTGGTTGAATGCCAGTGTTGGCACTATTCTCCTCCCACCCCATGTTGCTACGGATGTTCGGAATCTCCAGGACTGCCACGAGGATATTCGTTATATCCTCGATGTCCAGGGCCATTCTGTTCTCCAGGTAGACTCGTTTACTCGTCCCCCTCGTGGTCGTCGCCGTCAACCCCTTTGGGTTGTGAAGATTACCTTTGATGGCAGGACCCTTCCGCCATCTGTCATTCTTCCTGGTGTCAGGTGCTCCGTCCAGGAGTACATTCCCTCTCCTGGACTCTGTAATAAGTGCTGGAGGTTTGGGCATGATGCCCTCCGCTGCTCTGGAACTGTCTCTCTCTGTCCTTTGTGTGGGGGTGAAGGTCACTCTAAGTCGGAGTGCACTTCTTCCCAGGCTCGCTGCCTCAATTGCGGTGTGGCCCACCCTACCTTCTCTCATGGGTGTATACATTACAAGCTTGAGGCAGCCGTTCTCAACTTGAAACACCGGGAGCGTTTATCTTTTCCTGAGGCGAGGCGCCAGGTTCGCCGGCTCCCACCTTATGCTAACGTTTCTTATGCTCGTGTGTTGCACTCTTCCTCTCCTCGTCCTTCCCACCTTCCTCAGACTGGAAACCGTTTCCAGGCCTTTCACCCTGATACGCCCACCGCTCCCTCCTTTGTTCCTTTGAGTTCTGTCCCGAAGGGTCCCCTTCCTGGTCCTCTGTCTGGTGTTCACCTTTTTCCTGCTCGGTCTGTCATATCTCCTGTGTCTTCTTCCTCGTCTCCCTCTGATCCTCCTTTCCATCCTTCTCCTCCCTCTATTGGCTCTCCGCGCCGCCTGTCGGTACGGGCTGATGTCCATCACTCTCCCAACGGCCGTCGTGTATGCTCTCATTCAGCTTCTCCTGTTGAGATGCTGGAATCCGTTGTCCAGTACGTAGTTGCTGGGACACACATCTCTTTGAGTCAGAAGCGTAAGCTTGGGTCCTCTCCTTCCTCCTCCCCGGCCGATAAAAAGGCTTCACTTTCTTCCTCGCCCCCTACTTCTGACTCTCTCGCTCTGTCCCCTCCCGTTTTGGTGGTTACGCCACCTATGGCATAACTCTGTTACGCCTGCTATGGAGGTCTCTTTGGCCCTCGCTTCCCTCTCGGTTGGTGCCCTTGCTGAAGTGCATCCCCTTGTTACTGTCCCTCCTGCTGCTGTCCTTGACCCTCGGTTATCCCCCCCTCTTCCTCCTCCAGACCCTGCTCGTCTGCCCCTGGTCGGTCCTCTAGCTACCTTCCCTCCTTCTTTACTGAGTTTATCCATGCCCCCTAACCCTGACTTCACTGACCCTGACCCTGATCCAGCGCTTCTTTAATGTGCTATGTTCCCTTTTCGCCTTTGTTTCTTCGTTGTTCTTTGTTGCTGTCCTTCCTCTTCTTGTCGATGTCTATTCTTCAATGGAACGTTTGTGGTTATTACGCCAATTTCCTCGAACTTCCACTTCTGATTTCGTGGTTTTCGCCCCTTTGTGTCTGTCTCCAGGCGCTGATGTTGGTGCTCGTCCTGGCCGCTTTCGTGGCTATTCCTTTCTCTCCCCCCCCCCCCCCCCCCAGCTATTGCTGGGGCTCCTAACTCTTTTGCTCTCTTGATTCGCCCTGATGTTCCCTTTGTCCCCTTACTTTTCGCTTTGCCTCTCAATTGTTCTGCTGCTCGTGTCGTTGTGAGGAAATGGTACACCGTTTGTTCCATTTTTCTCCCCCCGAGTGTCCCGCTTTTACTTCCCGATCTGAAACACCATTGTGATTTCATTTGTCGTCATTCCCTCTGGGGTGATGTTCTGATGAACACCTGGGGTCGCCGTCTTGAGCTGTTCATCCTCTCATCTTCCCTGTCTCTTCTGAATTCTGGTGAACCTACGCATTTGGACTCTCGGTCTCGCACCCTTTCCTGTCTTGATCTTTCTCTTTGCTCGTCTTCTCTTTACTTAGATTTCACGTGGCAGGTTCTTGATGACCTCCATGGCAATGAACATTTCCCCATCCTTGTTACCTTTTTCTCTTTTCACCCTCCCCCTCTCCTTCCCTAGGTGGCAGCTTGCTAAGGCAGACTGGAACCTATTTATCCTCATTGCTTCTCTCTCTGACCTCTCCCTTCTGCATCTCCCTTGCTCTCTTCTCTTTTTTGATGACACTGTCTTCAACGCTGCCCTCCGCTCTATTCCTCGCTCTTCCTCTCGGTGCCCACAGAAGTGCGTTCCCTGGTGGAATACAAACTGTGCTCGGGCTGTCCGCTGTAAGTGTGCAGCCTGGAAGAGACACCGCCGCCGGCAGACGACCGATTCTTTTTTTTTTCGGAAGGCGAGTGTGGTGGCCCGTAGGGCCATCCATACGGCTAAACGTAATTTTTGGACATCTTATGTCTCCACCATTACGTCCGAAACTCCTCTGCCGCATATCTGGAAGCGTATCCACAAGACAGCTGGTAAGTTCGTTCCCGATGTCTCACCGGTCCTTCACCTCCGTGGTACTCTTGTGGCGGACTCGTTGCAGGTCGCTACCGAACTGGGTTCCCACTTTTCTTCTGTTAGCTCCGGTTCTCATCTTCCCCAATTTTTCCTTCTTCGTAAACCTGTCCTTCAATCTTGTCCTTTGGATTTCTGTTCTCATCTTCGCCTTCCCTATAACGATCCCTTCTCTCTCTCTGAACTTCGGTCTGCCCTGGCCCTCTGCGGTTTCATTATGAGATGTTTCGCCATCTCCCTTCGTGGATGTCTCAGTATTTACTGTGTATGTATAATCGGATCTGGGAGTTAAAGTCGTCGTCAGTCCCTGAGGACTGGCTAGATGCCGTTGTCCTCCCTGTTCGCAAACCAGGGTCTCTGGGATCATCCCCTATGGACTTTTGCCCTATTGCACTCACAAGTTGTGTCTGCAAACTCTGAACGTATGGTTAACGTTTGTCTGATGTGGTTCTTTGAACACCATCACCTCCTCTCCCCTTTTCAATTTGGTTTCCACAAGTGCCTCAGCACAACAGATGTCCTGGTGAACTTGGAGGTCTATATTCGTACTGCTTTTGCTGCGAAGACCTCCGTTGTTGCCGTCCTTTTTGACCTGGAAAAGGCTTACGACACTTGGCGATATCATATTCTATCCCAGATTAATTTTTTTGGCCTCCGTGGTCATCTCACTCTCTTTCTTCGCAGCTTCCTCTCTCGTCGTTCCTTTCGGGTGAGCCTTGGTACCGCTCTCTCTCTGCCTCTTTTCAGCAATACGAAGGTGTGCCCCGGGGTAGTGTTCTGAACACTACTCTTTTTCTGGTTGCCCTCAATGGTCTTCTTTCCTCTCTTCCTTCATGCGTCTTCTCCGCTCTCTTTGTTGATGATCTTACCCTTTGCTGTCAGGGGGATGATTCGCCTCTCCTTCAACGCCGGCTTCAACTTACGATTGATGCCGTGTCGTCTTGGGCCACCGATCATGGCTTCAAGTTCTCTACTACTAAGATTTGTGCCATGACTTTTACTCGGAAACGAGTAGTTCTTCGTCCCTCTTTATCACTTTATGGTCATCCCCTTGAGTACAAAGATTCCGCAAAGCTTTTGGGGTTTATCTTTGATACTCGTTTGTCTTGGTCTCCCCATATCTCTTACCTCCGTGTTGACTGCTTTAAGGCCCTTACCCTCATTCGGGTAAGGGCCCGAATTCGCTCATTCATAAGGGCTCATAAGGGCTCATTCGGGTAAGGGTCGTTTTAACCAAGCAAATATTGCGACAGCCAGAAAAATGATAGGATGGATTACGAGAACTTTCAAATCCAGGGATCCCATCACAATGGTTGTACTCTTCAAGTCACTTGTGTTGTCCCGTCTTGAGTACTGTTCAGTACTCACTTCCCCCTTCAGAGCAGGAGAGATTGCTGAAATAGAGGGAATACAGAGAACATATACGGCACGCATAGATGCATTAAAGCACCTAAATTATTGGGATCGTCTCAAAGCCCTCCAAATGTACTCACTAGAAAGAAGACGAGAGAGATATCAAATAATGTACACCTGGAAGATACTGGAGGGCCAAGTACCAAATCTACACAGTAAAATAACAACGTATTGGAGTAAACGATATGGAAGAAAATGTAGAATAGAACCAGTGAAGAGCAGAGGTGCCATAGGCACAATCAGAGAACACTGTATAAACATCAGAGGTCCGCGGTTCTTCAACGTCCTCCCAGCAAGCATAAGAAATATTGCCGGAACAACCGTGGACATTTTCAAGAGGAAACTAGATTTATTCCTCCAAGGAGTGCCGGACCAACCGGGCTGTGGTGGGTATGTGGGCCTGCGGGCCGCTCCAAGCAACAGCCTGGTGGACCAAACTCTCACAAGTCAAGCCTGGCCTCGGGCCGGGCTTGGGGAGTAGAAGAACTCCCAGAACCGCATCAACCAGGTATCAACCAGGTCCCATACTTCTTGGGGAGCGGATAGGCGCACTCTCGTCGCTTTACATTCCTTTCTCGTCCTGTCTAAGCTCGATTATGGTTGCCCTGCTTACTACGTCTGCTTTTCCTTCTACTCTTCGCCGTCTTGATGCTTTGCACCATACTGGGTTGCACCTCAGTTCTAGTGCCTTAAATTTGACTCCCATCCTCAGTTTGTATGTTGACGCTGGCTTCCTATCTCTCCGGGACCGCCGTAATTACTACTGTCTTCGCTATCTTGCGCGGTCCTTACAACATCCTTCCTCTCGCCTCTGTCGTGCTTTAACTTTTACCCCTCCTGCGGTTCCTGTTCCTCTTCACCACCTCCCTCTTTATGTCCGGTTATCTCGCTTACAGGATTCTCTTTCCGTTCGTATTTCTAATATTTCTCCTCGTGTTGTTCTTTCTTTGCCCCTGTGGAGAGTCCCCATTCCACAGTTTTGTACATCTTTAACCCACATCATTAAAACTTTTACTCCTCCTACGGTTCTAAAACGCCTTTTCCTTGAGCACTTTTCTTCTCACTCCCGCTCTGTTTCCGTCTTCACCGATGGTTCTAAGTCTGCGGACCTTGTTGGCTACTCTGTTGTTTTTCCTGACTGCACTTATTTGTGTCGCCTACCTCCGGAGACTAGCATCTTCACAGTGGAGCTTTATGCTATTCTCTATGCTCTTTGTTTCCTGCTTTCTCGTTGTCAATCTTCCTTTGTAGTTGTTGTTGACTCTCGTAGTGCCCTCATGGCTCTCGGGTCCTTTAATCCGGTTCATCCAGTGGCTGTCGAAATCCAGCATTGGCTGTTTCTTGTTCACAGTAAATTTAAGTCGGTTGAGTTTTGTTGGGTTCCCAGCCATATTGGTGTCTCTTTAAATGAGCGTGCGGATGCTGCCGCACGCTCATTCTCGCTCACGCATGTAGGGAAGCTGTCCACTCTTGTTCCATCTCTCATAAAGGTATTTCTTATTCCGACTTTTGCCCGGTTATCCATTCCTCCATCCTTACCCGTTGGCAGGCTTGTTGGTCGTCTGTTGCTGGTAACAAACTACGTACTCTTACAAGTTGTGTGTTCTCGTGGCCGTCCTCCTACCACCGTAACCGGCGATGGGAACCGGCTCTAGCTAGGTAGTGTATTGGCCATACTCGCTTAACTCATGGTCACTTGATGGAGCGCCGCCCTGCTCCTTATTGTCCTAATTGCATTGTCCCTCTTATGGTCATGCATCTCCTTGTTGAATGTTCTGACTTTCGGGACGAGCGTGTGTCTTGTTTTCCGACCGTCCCCCGCGGTCGGTTGTCTCTCGATAGTATTCTTGGTGACTCGGTTACTTTTGATATCGTTCGTTTCGTCTTATGCGTTTCTGTTCTCGTATTGGCATTCTTGGTGATATTTTGTGCCCTCTGATTATCCCACACATTTGATGGTGCTACATAGCCTTCCTGGTGTGGTGCCATCTTTTGATAATTACTTACTTATGTCCGGAAAATGGAGTTACTCTTGAAAGAGACAGGTACTCATCCTCTGGTTAACAGAGATCTTGCTGAAAAAGTGATTTGCACATTTTAACGAAACTCAAAACTGTGTGAAAAGGCGATAAAGGCTCGATCTCTAGGCTTTCAAGTCGATCTCCCTCCCTACCTTACATGTATGGTGTTATGAAAACCCATAAACCTTATAATCCAGCAAGACCGATTATTAGTTCAGTTAACAAATGAACAAATCGAGAAGGAGCCGTGACGAGGATTCAAACCTACGTCCGAAATCATCCCAGACGCTGCCTGGATCGACTGAGCTACGACATGGTCAAAAGAGTTGCATCCAGAAGTTTTACTGCCCTTACTAGAATCCTACAGCCTCTCCGAGACACAAACCAGGGTTTTACACAACTCCCCCATGCACTCGAGCTATGGCAATAGGCCGTTTTCCCTCTTCGCCCTTACTTCATTACACACAGAAATCACAATACCGTGATGTATCAATGAACAAATCCACAAGGGCCGATTACTGCCCAAACTTGGGCGTGAGGTACTGCCCAAATATAATTTGAGCTTGCCGACCAATAATGTGTTGGACCTTATCAAATTGTGTATAAAAGACAATTATTTTAGTTTCAATCGAAAAAATTTCAAACATAAATTTGGAATGGCGATGAACCAGTTAACCCTTTCCCCTGTTTTGAGCAATTTGAATATGGAGTTCTTTGAAACAAAATACTTATCCAAAATTATCCCTGCGAACGTAGTTTGGGTTAGATATGTCGATGATATTTTGTGCTTATGGCCAGGTGACCAAGACCAGTTTTTCTTAATAAACTTAATTCTTTGGTACCTTTAATAAAATACAAGTGAGAATGAGGAGAATGGTGTTCTACCGTTTTTGGACATTATGATTCATAGTCAATTTAGGAGTAGGAGCAGTAGGAGAATGCTCATCAAACTTGCAAATCCCTCTGTTAAGTTTGACCTCATACAATCAACTGCTAAGCAAAAAAACAACCTCTATATAAATGAGTGCCTCACAAAGCAGCGTGGATCCCTCCTCTTCAGGCTGCGTCAAATTTGCAAACTAAACCCAGGTCTTATCAAGCAGTGCTACACTAGGAATGGAACGATCATTGCAAAGAAGGAAAGTGCAGGAAAAAGATATGAAATAAAGTGTGACCAACAACTACTGGCCTTCTTTAGTGATTGTGGTGTATCTGAAAACCTGAACCCGACCAAAGCCAATACTTAAAATAACTCTTTGAGTGCCTGAGCCTAACCTAACTTAATCTAACTTGTCCAATGTGCTGTCTCTGCCTTACCATTTACCTAATGTTCTCTCATTCATATAATTTCCTAAGTAATCAGTCAAGTCTTCATGCACTTATGCAAGCATCTACCTCAGTATCATTGTAAAATTTTACTCTTAAATCTAATCTTACCCTATTCTTTTTAAATTTTAAATTTAATTGTCCTGATTTATGTCATTTATTGAAATTAATTATTGATCTCATTTTGTTCTCTTAATTAAGTTCATACTAATTATAGGTTAAAAACTAAGCTAAATATAATTAATTATTTTTAAGATTATTTTACTTTACAATCATCATTTGTCATTTTTTTTATATATTCATCTTAGTCTCTACTGATTTTTTGTTCTCTCCTCCAAACTTGTGTATCCTTCATGGCTATCTAGTGATCTTAATTCTGCTTCTAATTGTTTCAATTCTTTTGTTTACTTGCATTTATTTTGTGTTTTGCTATAATTATTCTCTAATTATAGCAGACTTAGTACTTATGTAAGCAATTACCTCAGTGTCTTAGTAAAATCTTGCTCATAAATATAATCTTACCCTGTTATTTTTTTAATTCTTAAACTTAATTGTAATTTGATTTATAAATCATTTATTGTAATTAATTATTGAGCTCATTTTGTTTTCTTAAGTTCATACTAATTATAGGTTCTCAACTAAGCTTTATTAAATAATTTATTTTTAAGATTATTTTTATTTTACGATTATTACTTGTCTATTTTTTGCTATATATTATTCTTGTTCAGTCTACTGATTTTTTTCTTCTGCTTAACCTAACTACTGTATCCTTCCTGGCTATGTACGGGGATCTTTACTCTACTTCTAATTATTTCTATTTTTTGTTTACCTACGTTTATTGTTGTGTTTTGCTACAATTACTTTCTATTTACAGCAGATTTAGTATTTAACTGTTCCTGTAATTGCTTATCTTATTGTATCGTGACATTATTGTATCTATATGCTTACTGATATTGATCCTGATCGAAATCTTCTGTCCCATATCCACACAAATCAGCACATTGATCATCAGTATTGCAGGTATTACACAGCAAATCTTGCAAAAAACAAACTCCTAAATAGCACCTGCTTATCAGTTTACAGCCAAAATGTTAGATCACTTGGTAAACATTTTGATGACGTAAATGCACTACTCACAACACTAGGTACTAAATTATCATTCATCATTTAAACAGAAATTTGGCTAAGTAATGACTATACCCAACTCTACAATTTAGCTGGTTATAAAGCCATTCATAACTGCAGGCCTAATAAAAAAGGAGGTGGCACAGCAATATATTACAAAGATACTTTCATCTGCAATAGTGTCATTAGTGATAGAGACGACTATTGTGAATATACCTTTGCCAAGTTCTCCAGTAAATCCCTTAAATCCTCCCTGACTATCGGTGCCATCTATAGATTTCCTAATACCAACATAGCTTCATTCTCAGACAATGTAAGGAATCTTATCATAAATAACAATCTCAACAAAAATCACATCATTCTGGGAGGTGATTTCAATATTGACCTGGGTCTTCAAAACAACCCTCAAGTTGACTATTTCCGTAACAGCATGGACTCCTGTATGCTAATCCCCACAATCACCAAGCCCACCCGAGTCCCTCAAACATCTGCCACTACCCTGGATCACTTATGGACTAATATAACAGCTCCCCTTACATCTGGGGTAATCTATGACAGAACAACTGACCACTATCCTACCTTCCTCATAGCAAACATGGACACAACACCACCAGAAAGCAAGAAACTCTCATTTAGGCTACACAGTGAATCAGCTTTAAGCAATCTCTCTAATGCACTTCACAATATTAACTGGAATCTGAATTTAATAATACACAGTATATAAACTCATTAACCTACCTTTTTCTCTCCAAAACTCTAAGCCTCTACAACACTCACTGTCCCCTCCTTCCAAACAAGTAACTGATAAAAGAAAAAATAACCCGTGGCTCACAAGTGGCATAATTAAATCAATCAACAAAAAACATGAATATGAAAAGAAATTTAGGATTGGCCTAGTTACAAAGGAAGTAGTTAAGAGGTACTCATCAGTGCTTACCAGTATCATAAGAAAAGCTAAACTTTCATATTATGAGACTAGATTCAAAGAAGCAAAAGGCTACATGAAAAGCACATGGAAAACCATCTCTAATATCCTAGGAACTAAACAACACTCCCACAACCAGATAACACTCTCTAAGGATGGCCTTACACCGTCATCTGATTTAGAAATGGCGAATGAATTTAATAGCTTCTTTTCATCGGTTGGTGCTAACCTTACCAGTAAAATCCCACAGACTCAGACACATATCAACACATATCTCTCAGGCAGCTACCCAAACTCTCTTCTCCTTTCACCAGTCAGCCCGACAGATGTTGTGTCCATCATACACTCACTAAAAACCCAAGCTGGGAACATCAGTGAAATCCCATCCATTGTATACAAGAGCGCCTCCCATGCCCTTGCGCCACCTATAGCTCTGCTGTTCAACAAATCCCTTTAGTGTCACACCTTCCCTGATATCCATAAAAAAACAAGAGTAACGCCAGTTCATAAAGGAGGTAATCCGGCAGACATAAACAATTATAGACCAATATCAAACCTACCCATACTATCAAAAATATTTGAAAAAATTATCTACAAACAGCTCTACTCCTATCTCGTAAAATTCGACATTCTTAGCTCCTGTCAGTTTGGCTTCCGCTCCCAAAAGAGTACCAACGATGCAATTATTAGTCTCCTTGATATAATTTACTCAGCCCTTGACAAAAATGAGTTTCCGATTGGACTCTTCATTGACCTGAGAAAGGCCTTTGATACTGTTAATCACAATTACCTCTTACGTAAACTCCATCATTATGGAATCCGAGGCCATACACTGGACTATATCCAATCCTATCTTAGTGATAAACACCAATGTGTAGCCATTAATAATATAACCTCTCCCACTCTACCAATAACTGTTGGAGTGCCACAGGGCAGCATTTTGGGACCCTCTCCTATTTCTTATATACATCAATGATCTGCCTAATGTCTCTAACATTCTGAAACCTATTTTGTTTGATGATGATACTACCCTCATCTACTCTAACCTCAACCCACATACACTTAATAATGTTGTTAATAATGAACTAAAAAAAGTCCACTTATGGATGTCAACCAACAAACTAACACTTAACATAGAAAATACCTACTACATCTTATTTGGAAGCAAATCTACAAATGCAATACAGCTTCAGATAGACAATGTAAACATTAGCATTAAAAATGATGGAGAGTTTCTCGGCCTATTCCTAGACAAGAGACTCAACTTCAGTACCCACATACAACACATAACTAAGAAAGTCTCTAAAACAGTTGGTATACTCTCCAAAATCAGATATTATGTACCTAACTCTGCTCTCATCTCTCTATATTATGCACTAATCTATCCCTATCTTAATTATGGTATCTGTGCATGGGGTTCAACCACTGCAAACCACCTCAAGTCCATCATCACCCAGCAAAAATCTGCTATCAGAATAATAACAAGTTATGCTTTCAGACAACACTCAGCTCCCTAGTTTATCTCCCTAAACATGCTAAACATAATCTCACTCCATAAATTCTCTTGTGTCAACTACATTTACAAAACCCTGTTCTTAAATGCAAATCCTGCTCTGAAACTCTCCCTGGACAGATGTAATAGGACCCATTATCACCACACCAGAAATAAATATCTCTTTGATATCCCCAGAATCAAACTTAATCTGTGTAAACACTCTATGCAAATAAAGGGACCCAGTCTATGGAACTCACTCCCTATTGAATTGAAAAGCTGTCCAACTTTTGCGTCATTCAAAAACAATACTAATAAGTACCTAATTTCATCTCATAGTTTTTTACCTTTTGCTTTAAAATTGCACTGTATCTATTGCTACCCAATCTCCCAATCTTTATGTACCCAATCTGAGCATCTTTACCATTGTGATCATTGCTGTCTTCTTATATGTGCTGTCAATCTGCTGTATGGTGTCTATTAATCTTGTTTAAATTACCAATCAAGCTGTCAATGTAATCAATCAGAGCTTTAATATAACAATGTGCTTTAATATACTTACTAAGCTCTCTCATCTCATTTTTTTTCTTGCAATGTATTTGTTATCATTTTATTAATTCTGAAAGAAATTACCTACTCAAAAATTATCTGTTAGATTAAGGACCTGCCCGAAACGCTGCGCGTACTAGTGGCTTTACAAGTTTGTAAATACTGTATTATGCAATATATTTTCACAAACCCAATGTACCTTCTTGTACATAAATAAATAAATAAATAAATAAATAAATAAATAAATACATAAATAAATAAATAAATAAATAAATAAATAAATAAATAAATAAATAAATAAATAAATAAATAAATAAATAAATTTAATATGTATAGGAAACCTACCAACGTGGGCTCGTATTTTCATTATTATTCGAATCATCATAATAAAGTTAAACAGGCAGTATTTTCAGGAATGTTACTTCGAACCTTGAGAGTATGGAGCCCCGAGTTTTTTTACGAAAAAATTGCTAAAATATATTGAAATTAGGTGTTTACAACACCATAAGATTTTTTATTGTTCAGGCAAGCTAAACGTACGTTTAGCTTGTCTGAAAGTTTTAACAAACTTTCAACACAAGATAGAACACGAAACAATGGGTATAATATTTTGTAAGTTAAAGGGAAGAATGGAATATTATAACTTATGCCAGTGGTATATATATATATATATATATATATATATATATATATATATATATATATATATATATATATATATATATATATATATATATATATATATATATATATATATATATATATATATATATATATATATCACTAAGAACTCTTTGACCCGGCCAGGATTCGAACCCATGCCGTCCAGGATCACCCCTAAACGTACACAGTACCGTGACCACCGCACCAATGATCGTCTAAATTTGAGTTGATGATCATTGGTGCGGTGGTCACGGTACTGTGTACGTTTAGGGGTGATCCTGGATGGCATGGGTTCGAATCTTAGCTGGGTCGAAGAGTTCTTAGTGATATATGGCTTGCGCGTTCATGCAGCTTTCTCACATATATATATATATATATATATATATATATATATATATATATATATATATATATATATATATATATATATATATATATATATATATATATATATATATATATATATGCCCAACTCTCCTAAACACGAGAGTTAAGTATACAACTTTAGAACACTTTCCCACCAGGAGACTCGAACCCTAGCCAGCACAGAAGCCTTCCAGCAACTGGCATAACAGGTACGCCTTAACCCGCTCCACCACCCGCTCAGACCCTTAAAAGAGATGGTAATTTTGGAGTATTTAAATACACCAAAGACCACCACCTCCCAAGAGCACTAGAGCAAGTGAGGGGTCATTTAGACGTTAATTTCATCAAGTCCCTGTTAATATGGGAAGACACAGTGTCTATGCTTAAGGCACAACTCTCCTAAACACGAGAGTTAAGTATACAACTTTAGAACACTTTCCCACCAGGAGACTCGAACCCTAGCCAGCACAGAAGCCTTCCAGCAACTGGCATAACAGGTACGCCTTAACCCGCTCCACCACCCGCTCAGACCCTTAAAAGAGATGGTAATTTCGTAGTATTTAAATACACCAAAGATCACCACCTCCCAAGAGCACTAGAGCAAGTGAGGGGTCATTTAGACGTTAATTTCATCAAGTCCCTGTTAATATGGGAAGACACAGTGTCTATGCTTAAGGCACAACTCTCCTAAACACGAGAGTTAAGTATACAACTTTAGAATACTTTCCCACCAGGAGACTCGAACCCTAGCCAGCACAGAAGCCTTCCAGCAACTGGCATAACAGGTACGCCTTAACCCGCTCCACCACCCGCTCAGACCCTTAAAAGAGATGGTAATTTCGGAGTATTTAAATACACCAAAGATCACCACTTCCTAAGAGCACTAGAGCAAGTGAGAGGTCATTTAGACGTTAATTTCATCAAGTCCCTGTTAATATGGGAAGACACAGTGTCTATGCTTAAGGCACAACTTTCCTAAACACGAGAGTTAAGTATACAACTTTAGAACACTTTCCCACCAGGAGACTCGAACCCTAGCCAGCACAGAAGCCTTCCAGCAACTGGCATAACAGGTACGCCTTAACCCGCTCCACCACCCGCTCAGACCCTTAAAAGAGATGGTAATTTCGGAGTATTTAAATACACCAAAGATCACCACCTCCCAAGAGCACTAGAGCAAGTGAGGGGTCATTTAGACGTTAATTTCATCAAGTCCCTGTTAATATGGGAAGACACAGTGTCTATGCTTAAGGCACAACTCTCCTAAACACGAGAGTGAAGTATACAACTTTAGAACACTTTCCCACCAGGAGACTCGAACCCTAGCCAGCACAGAAGCCTTCCAGCAACTGGCATAACAGGTACGCCTTAACCCGCTCCACCACCCACTCAGACTCTTAAAAGAGATGGTAATTTCGGAGTATTTAAATACACCAAAGATCACCACCTCCCAAGAGCACTAGAGCAAGTGAGGGAGTCATTTAGACGTTAATTTCATCAAGTCCCTGTTAATATGGGAAGACACAGTGTCTATGCTTAAGGCACAACTCTCCTAAACACGAGAGTTAAGTATACAACTTTAGAACACTTTCCCACCAGAAGACTCGAACCCTAGCCAGCACAGAAGCCTTCCAGCAACTGGCATAACAGGTACGCCTTAACCCGCTCCACCACCCGCTCAGACCCTTAAAAGAGATGGTAATTTCGGAGTATTTAAATACACCAAAGATCACCACCTCCCAAGAGCACTAGAGCAAGTGAGGGGTCATTTAGACGTTAATTTCATCAAGTCCCTGTTAATATGGGAAGACACAGTGTCTATGCTTAAGGCACAACTCTCCTAAACACGAGAGTTAAGTATACAACTTTAGAACACTTTCCCACCAGGAGACTCGAACCCTAGCCAGCACAGAAGCCTTCCAGCAACTGGCATAAAAGGTACGCCTTAACCCGCTCCACCACCCGCTCAGACCCTTAAAAGAGATGGTAATTTCGGAGTATTTAAATACACCAAAGATCACCACCTCCCAAGAGCACTAGAGCAAGTGAGGGGTCATTTAGATGTTAATTTCATCAAGTCCCTGTTAATATGTTATGCCAGTTGCTGGAAGGCTTCTGTGCTGGCTAGGGTTCGAGTCTCCTGGTGGGAAAGTGTTCTAAAGTTGTATACTTAACTCTCGTGTTTAGGAGAGTTGTGCCTTAAGCATAGACACTGTGTCTTCCCATATTAACAGGGACTTGATAAAATTAACGTCTAAATGACCCCTCACTTGCTCTAGTGCTCTTGGGAGGTGGTGATCTTTGGTGTATTTAAATACTCCGAAATTACCATCTCTTTTAAGGGTCTGAGCGGGTGGTGGAGCGGGTTAAGGCGTACCTGTTATGCCAGTTGCTGGAAGGCTTCTGTGCTGGCTAGGGTTCGAGTCTCCTGGTGGGAAAGTGTTCTAAAGTTGTATACTTAACTCTCGTGTTTAGGAGAGTTGTGCCTTAAGCATAGACACTGTGTCTTCCCATATTAACAGGGACTTGATGAAATTAACGTCTAAATGACCCCTCACTTGCTCTAGTGCTCTTGGGAGGTGGTGATCTTTGGTGTATTTAAATACTCCGAAATTACCATCTCTTTTAAGGGTCTGAGCGGGTGGTGGAGCGGGTTAAGGCGTACCTGTTATGCCAGTTGCTGGAAGGCTTCTGTGCTGGCTAGGGTTCGAGTCTCCTGGTGGGAAAGTGTTCTAAAGTTGTATACTTAACTCTCGTGTTTAGGAGAGTTGTGCCTTAAGCATAGACACTGTGACTTCCCATATTAACAGGGACTTGATGAAATTAACGTCTAAATGACCCCTCACTTGCTCTAGTGCTCTTGGGAGGTGGTGATCTTTGGTGTATTTAAATACTCCGAAATTACCATCTCTTTTAAGGGTCTGAGTGGGTGGTGGAGCGGGTTAAGGCGTACCTGTTATGCCAGTTGCTGGAAGGCTGGCTAGGGTTCGAGTCTCCTGGTGGGAAAGTGTTCTAAAGTTGTATACTTAACTCTCGTGTTTAGGAGAGTTGTGCCTTAAGCATAGACACTGTGTCTTCCCATATTAACAGGGACTTGATGAAATTAACGTCTAAATGACCCCTCACTTGCTCTAGTGCTCTTGGGAGGTGGTGATCTTTGGTGTATTTAAATACTCCGAAATTACCATCTCTTTTAAGGGTCTGAGCGGGTTAAGGCGTACCTGTTATGCCAGTTGCTGGAAGGCTTCTGTGCTGGCTAGGGTTCGAGTCTCCTGGTGGGAAAGTGTTCTAAAGTTGTATACTTAACTCTCGTGTTTAGGAGAGTTGTGCCTTAAGCATAGACACTGTGTCTTCCCATATTAACAGGGACTTGATGAAATTAACGTCTAAATGACCCCTCACTTGCTCTAGTGCTCTTGGGAGGTGGTGATCTTTGGTGTATTTAAATACTCCGAAATTACCATCTCTTTTAAGGGTCTGAGCGGGTGGTGGAGCGGGTTAAGGCGTACCTGTTATGCCAGTTGCTGGAAGGCTTCTGTGCTGGCTAGGGTTCGAGTCTCCTGGTGGGAAAGTGTTCTAAAGTTGTATACTTAACTCTCGTGTTTAGGAGAGTTGTGCCTTAAGCATAGACACTGTGTCTTCCCATATTAACAGGGACTTGATGAAATTAACGTCTAAATGACCCCTCACTTGCTCTAGTGCTCTTGGGAGGTGGTGATCTTTGGTGTATTTAAATACTCCGAAATTACCATCTCTTTTAAGGGTCTGAGCGGGTGGTGGAGCGGGTTAAGGCGTACCTGTTATGCCAGTTGCTGGAAGGCTTCTGTGCTGGCTAGGGTTCGAGTCTCCTGGTGGGAAAGTGTTCTAAAGTTGTATACTTAACTCTCGTGTTTAGGAGAGTTGTGCCTTAAGCATAGACACTGTGACTTCCCATATTAACAGGGACTTGATGAAATTAACGTCTAAATGACCCCTCACTTGCTCTAGTGCTCTTGGGAGGTGGTGATCTTTGGTGTATTTAAATACTCCGAAATTACCATCTCTTTTAAGGGTCTGAGCGGGTGGTGGAGCGGGTTAAGGCGTACCTGTTATGCCAGTTGCTGGAAGGCTGGCTAGGGTTCGAGTCTCCTGGTGGGAAAGTGTTCTAAAGTTGTATACTTAACTCTCGTGTTTAGGAGAGTTGTGCCTTAAGCATAGACACTGTGTCTTCCCATATTAACAGGGACTTGATGAAATTAACGTCTAAATGACCCCTCACTTGCTCTAGTGCTCTTGGGAGGTGGTGATCTTTGGTGTATTTAAATACTCCGAAATTACCATCTCTTTTAAGGGTCTGAGCGGGTGGTGGAGCGGGTTAAGGCGTACCTGTTATGCCAGTTGCTGGAAGGCTTCTGTGCTGGCTAGGGTTCGAGTCTCCTGGTGGGAAAGTGTTCTAAAGTTATATACTTAACTCTCGTGTTTAGGAGAGTTGTGCCTTAAGCATAGACACTGTGACTTCCCTTATTAACAGGGACTTGATGAAATTAACGTCTAAATGACCCCTCACTTGCTCTAGTGCTCTTGGGAGGTCGTGATCTTTGGTGTATTTAAATACTCCGAAATTACCATCTCTTTTAAGGGTCTGAGCGGGTCGTGGAGCGGGTTAAGGCGTACCTGTTATGCCAGTTGCTGGAAGGCTTCTGTGCTGGCTAGGGTTCGAGTCTCCTGGTGGGAAAGTGTTCTAAAGTTGTATACTTAACTCTCGTGTTTAGGAGAGTTGTGCCTTAAGCATAGACACTGTGTCTTCCCATATTAACAGGGACTTGATGAAATTAACGTCTAAATGACCCCTCACTTGCTCTAGTGCTCTTGGGAGGTGGTGATCTTTGGTGTATTTAAATACTCCGAAATTACCATCTCTTTTAAGGGTCTGAGCGGGTTAAGGCGTACCTGTTATGCCAGTTGCTGGAAGGCTTCTGTGCTGGCTAGGGTTCGAGTCTCCTGGTGGGAAAGTGTTCTAAAGTTGTATACTTAACTCTCGTGTTTAGGAGAGTTGTGCCTTAAGCATAGACACTGTGTCTTCCCATATTAACAGGGACTTGATGAAATTAACGTCTAAATGACCCCTCACTTGCTCTAGTGCTCTTGGGAGGTGGTGATCTTTGGTGTATTTAAATACTCCGAAATTACCATCTCTTTTAAGGGTCTGAGCGGGTTAAGGCGTACCTGTTATGCCAGTTGCTGGAAGGCTTCTGTGCTGGCTAGGGTTCGAGTCTCCTGGTGGGAAAGTGTTCTAAAGTTGTATACTTAACTCTTGTGTTTAGGAGAGTTGTGCCTTAAGCATAGACACTGTGTCTTCCCATATTAACAGGGACTTGATGAAATTAACGTCTAAATGACCCCTCACTTGCTCTAGTGCTCTTGAGAGGTGGTGATCTTTGGTGTATTTAAATACTCCGAAATTACCATCTCTTTTAAGGGTCTGAGCGGGTGGTGGAGCGGGTTAAGGCGTACCTGTTATGCCAGTTGCTGGAAGGCTCTGTGCTGGCTAGGGTTCGAGTCTCCTGCTGGGAAAGTGTTCTAAAGTTGTATACTTAACTCTCGTGTTTAGGAGAGTTGTGCCTTAAGCATAGACACTGTGTCTTCCCATATTAACAGGGACTTGATGAAATTAACGTCTAAATGACCCCTCACTTGCTCTAGTGCTCTTGGGAGGTGGTGATCTTTGGTGTATTTAAATACTCCGAAATTACCATCTCTTTTAAGGGTCTGAGCGGGTGGTGGAGCGGGTTAAGGCGTACCTGTTATGCCAGTTGCTGGAAGGCTTCTGTGCTGGCTAGGGTTCGAGTCTCCTGGTGGGAAAGTTTTCTAAAGTTGTATACTTAACTCTCGTGTTTAGGAGAGTTGTGCCTTAAGCATAGACACTGTGTCTTCCCATATTAACAGGGACTTGATGAAATTAACGTCTAAATGACCCCTCACTTGCTCTAGTGCTCTTGGGAGGTGGTGATCTTTGGTGTATTTAAATACTCCGAAATTACCATCTCTTTTAAGGGTCTGAGCGGGTGGTGGAGCGGGTTAAGGCGTACCTGTTATGCCAGTTGCTGGAAGGCTTCTGTGCTGGCTAGGGTTCGAGTCTCCTGGTGGGAAAGTGTTCTAAAGTTGTATACTTAACTCTCGTGTTTAGGAGAGTTGTGCCTTAAGCATAGACACTGTGTCTTCCCATAATAACAGGGACTTGATGAAACTAACGTCTAAATGACCCCTCACTTGCTCTAGTGCTCTTGGGAGGTGGTGATCTTTGGTGTATTTAAATACTCCGAAATTACCATCTCTTTTAAGGGTCTGAGCGGGTGGTGGAGCGGGTTAAGGCGTACCTGTTATGCCAGTTGCTGGAAGGCTTCTGTGCTGGCTAGGGTTCGAGTCTCCTGGTGGGAAAGTGTTCTAAAGTTGTATACTTAACTCTCGTGTTTAGGAGAGTTGTGCCTTAAGCATAGACACTGTGTCTTCCCATATTAACAGGGACTTGATGAAATTAACGTCTAAATGACCCCTCACTTGCTCTAGTGCTCTTGGGAGGTGGTGATCTTTGGTGTATTTAAATACTCCGAAATTACCATCTCCTTTAAGGGTCTGAGCGGGTGGTGGAGCGGGTTAAGGCGTACCTGTTATGCCAGTTGCTGGAAGGCTTCTGTGCTGGCTAGGGTTCGAGTCTCCTGGTGGGAAAGTGTTCTAAAGTTGTATACTTAACTCTCGTGTTTAGGAGAGTTGTGCCTTAAGCATAGACACTGTGTCTTCCCATATTAACAGGGACTTGATGAAATTAACGTCTAAATGACCCCTCACTTCCTCTAGTGCTCTTGGGAGGTGGTGATCTTTGGTGTATTTAAATACTCCGAAATTACCATCTCTTTTAAGGGTCTGAGCGGGTGGTGGAGCGGGTTAAGGCGTACCTGTTATGCCAGTTGCTGGAAGGCTTCTGTGCTGGCTAGGGTTCGAGTCTCCTGGTGGGAAAGTGTTCTAAAGTTATATATATATATATATATATATATATATATATATATACATATATATATATATATATATATATATATATATATATATATATATATATATATATATATATATATATATATGTATATATATATATATATATATATATATATATATATATATATATATATATATATATATATATATATATATATATATATATATATATATATATATATATATATATAAGAGTACCAATTATTGGTGTTAGGCTGTGTGCCCAGTATTATCTTATTATTATTGATAATGATGAATTGATCGATATATATATATGTGCTGGAGTGTTGAATAACATTTTTATGTGTACAGTGATTATCTGTGTTATTGCCTTCGAAAGAAATTACTGAGTCTAAGGCCAATACCGTGATTTAAATGCATTTATTATCATTAGTATGATCTGCCGTGTATAACGCCTTTACAGTGAGATATTGTGTTTATTGCTGTAGAAACGATTTATTGAGCTTGAGACCTGTGAAGTGACTCATTGTGTTCTATTGTCATTATAGCAAATATTGTGTTGATTGCAAATATAGTGACTACTGGGAATTTAAAGAAACACGCACTTAGCGCCAGTAAACAAGTACAGAAGCATTCTCACAGTGAGGGGGGCCGATCAGCTGATATTGACAGAAGGGGGAGTATTGCCCTCTTGATGAGTACCAGTTTTATGAAGAGAGAGTGATTTACCGCCACGTACTAGTTGCTTCGTTGTTGATATACTACCTTGTGTGTTTCAAGTAAAATACAAAACTACCTTCGCGTTTGTATGGCGAACAGTGGCACCGCGAGGATTGAGTGAAGACCTGCAGGGCTACGGTGAGTAACAGTCATTGCTAATACTACTGGGTGGTGTCTATGTAGAGAGACACCCCGACATTGGCGACCGTTGACAGGATAATAAGCACGATCATCTATACTTATAACTAAGGTAAACCCCGACATTGGCGATCTTGCCAGGATTTCGGGATTAAGTTTTTGTACACCGTTTACTCACTTACGACGTTATCTTGAGGTTATCTTGAGATGATTTCGGGGCTTTAGTGTCCCCGCGGCCCGGTCCTCGACCAGGCCTCCACCCCCCAGGAAGCAGCCCGTGACAGCTGACTAACTCCCAGGTACCTATTTACTGCTAGGTAACAGGGGCATTCAGGGTGAAAGAAACTTTGCCCATTTGTTTCTGGGCAAAACATATATTGGCATTCCCCGACAATATATATATATATATATATATATATATATATATATATATATATATATATATATATATATATTATATTTATAAACATATACATATAGCTTAATGAAATATGGGGTTCAGTTCTTGAACCCATTATGTGCCTCTGTTGCTCTTTCCACGACTGCCCACTGGATGGGTATGGAGTGCATAATATATAAATAAATGAATCACAGATACGCTTAGGATGTAGCTCTTCATCGATAATCGTTTTGCTACCACTGTAGGTGAGGGAGGGGGGAGGGGGGTGATCCCCTCACCTGCTGGGAGGAGTGAAGGGTTCACCTCAAGGCAGGTACCTGCATCTCCCTATCTCACTGGTCCCTTCCGAAACTACTACAAAAAATCCTATAAAAAAACACTATTTCTGCTATGTTGCTTATACTTTTTTTTAGGTTTGAGTCAGTTTGCCCGTTATACATGCTCTGTTGTATACATTTCCTCTGCAATATTACCTGTTTACCCATTCTAAATTACTACAAATAAACGCTGGAGCTCCCCAGCCCTCAACCCCTCCACTGGTCGGTTCAAACATTGAGTATTATCTCTCCTACAGAGTGGAGGTGGAGTGTTCTCCGTCACAGCCCTGCGAGAAGACGACAAGGCCCCATACTACATGAAACTCTTCCGGAAGGTCCTCAGCAAAGCCATCGTCAAGGTGGCCAGCAACACCTACAAGCGCCACCTCACACCAACTCCACTGAATTAAAAACATTTCTCAGCTCATTACTGTAGCAAATGTGACGTGCTGCCTTTAGTACAGCTTTTTTTCAGTCTCAAGCTATTACTGGCATTATATAAGATGTAAGACTCTTGATTTGCTGGATAAGGTTTTGCTAGATTGTGTTGAAGGGTAAGGATGAGTCTCAACACTGAAAAGAATGGTGTTCCTGGATACGGATTAGTTTCAGCCGGGATCAAGCGTAGAGAGAGTCCTGATCTCATATCCCAAATGAATTCTTTACTGTAATACTTCATATTGTGAAGTAAATATCCACTTATAATTAGTAATGGTAAATGAATTAAGCTTAATTCTTGAGACGGGGATCCGAGTCCCAGAAAATATTAGCACTCAATTATTGAGTTTTGAACATGTTGCAAATAATTTAATAATATATTATTTTTAAAGAGCTGACAACGATGGAGAGAAGCACCGAGATGAGAATGCACTTGACTGGTAGATAGTGTTTCGCCTGTACAGCCTTCTACATCTACAGTCTATTAACATGTTAGTGTTTTACTTCATGAAAATATATTAAATTTTGCAGTTATTGCAAGAGTGAGAGGATAACATTATTGGTTCTTCTGACTTGCCTAATATCATAAATAGAACTTAACATTGGAATATTTTAATCGTAGGGATAATGTATGATAATTTCTGCAGAGCTATGGTTAAGTATTAAATTCTAATATATATATATATATATATATATATATATATATATATATATATATATATATATATATATATATATATATATATATATATATGTCGTACCTAGTAGCCAGAACATACTTCTCGGCCTACTATGCAAGGCCCGATTTGCCTAATAAGCCAAGTTTTCCTAAATTAATATATTTCCTCTAAATTTTTTCTTATGAAATGATAAAGCTACCCATTTCATTATGTATGAGGTCAATTTTTTTTTATTGGAGTTAAAATTAACGTAGATATATGACTGAACCTAACCAACTCTACCTTACCTAACCTGACCTATCTTCATAGGTTAGGCTCGGTTAGGCAGCCGAAAAAGTTAGGTTAGGTTAGGTTAGGTAGGTTAGGTAGTCGAAAAACAATTAATTCATGAAAACTTGGCTTATTAGGCAAATCGGGCCTTGCATAGTAGGCTGAGAAGTGCGTTCTGGCTACTAGGTACGACATATATATATATATATATATATATATATATATATATATATATATATATATATATATATATATATATATATATATATATATATATGTATATATATATATGTCGTACCTAAGAGCCAGAACTCACTTCTCAGCCTACTATTCAAGGCCCGATTTGCCTAATAAGCCAAGTTTTCCTGAATTAATATATTTACTATAATTTTTTTCTTATGAAATGATAAAGCAACCCTTTTCTCTATGTATGAGGTCAATTTTTTTTTATTGGAGTTAAAATTAACGTAGATATATGACCGAACCTAACCAACCCTACCTAACCTAACCTAACCTATATTTATAGGTAAGGTTAGGTTAGGTAGCCAAAAAAAGCTAGGTTAGGTTAGGTTAGGTAGGTTAGGTAGACGAAAAAACATTAATTCATGAAAACTTGGCTTATTAGGCAAATCGGGCCTTGAATAGTAGGCTGAGAAGTGCGTTCTGGCTATTAGGTACGACATATATATATATATATATATATATATATATATATGTATATATATATATATATATATATATATATATATATATATATATATATATATGTCGTACCTAGTAGCCAGAACTCACTTCTCAGCCTACTATGCAAGGCCCGATTTGCCTAATAAGCCAAGTTTTCATGAATTAATTGTTTTTCGACTACCTAACCTACCTAACCTAACCTAACCTAACTTTTTCGGCTACCTAACGTAACCTAACCTATAAAGATAGGTTAGGTTAGGTTAGGTAGGGTTGGTTAGGTTCCGTCATATATCTACGTTAATTTTAACTCCAATAAAACAAAATTGACCTCATACATAATGAAATAGGTAGCTTTATCATTTCATAAGAAAAAAATTAGAGAAAATATATTAATTCTGGAAAACTTGGCTTATTAGGCAAATTGGGCCTTGCATAGTAGGCTGAGAAGTGCGTTCTGGCTACTAGGTACGACATATATATATATATATATATATATATATATATATATATATATATATATATTTTTTGTGTGCCTTGAATTGTGCCAAGATAAGTCACTTATTACCGTATACTAGTTGTAATTCATTAAATAGCTCATAGCAGTTTTATATTAATATAATTCTTATTTACTCATTAAAAGGTCTACCCACTTCTTATGCCTCTCACTCTCCCTCTAGTCATCCAACTCTTACATTTTTCCACACTTTATTATTATTTCCATAGAACTTTTTCTTGTAAAAACCAGCACATCAAACATACCCTACGTAACAAAAAAGATTTCACTACTATATTAATTTGTCCTTCATTTATTCTTCCCCATCCCCTCCAATAATCCAAACTAGTCTGTTCTATATATATATATATATATATATATATATATATATATATATATATATATATATATATATATATATATATATATATATATATATATATATATATATATATATATATATAAAAGCAATTCTGAAGTTAGAAAGCGTAGCATATATATATATATATATATATATATATATATATATATATATATATATATATATATATATATATATATATATATATATATATATATATATATATAAAAGCAATTCTGAAGTTAGAAAGCGTAGCATATATATATATATATATATATATATATATATATATATATATATATATATATATATATATATATATATAAATCACGGTGTGTGTGTGTGTGTGTGTGTAATTACCTAAGTGTAGTTACAGGATGAGAGCTACGCTCGTGGTGTCTCGTCTTCCCAGCACTCTTTGTCATATAACGCTTTGAAACTACTGACGGTCTTGACCTCCACCACCTTCTCACCTAACTTGTTCCAACCGTCTACCACTCTATTTGCGAAAGTGAATTTTCTCAAATTTCTTCTGCATCTGTGTTTAGCTTGTTTAAATCTATGACCTCTTGTTCTTAAAGTTCCAGGTCTCAGGGAATCTTCCCTGTCGATTTTATCAATTCCTGTTACTATTTTGTACGTAGTGATAATATCAACTCTTTTTCTTCTGTCTTCTAGTTTTGGCATATTTAATGCCTCTAACCTCTCCTCGTAGCTCTTGCCCTTCAGTTCTGGGAGCCACTTAGTAGCGTGTCTTTGCACCTTTTCCAGTTTGTTGATGTGCTTCTTAAGATATGGACACCACACAACAGCTGCATATTCTAGCTTTGGCATAACAAAAGTCATGAACAGTTTCTTTAGTATATCGCCATCCATGTATTTAAAAGCAATTCTGAAGTTAGAAAGCCTAGCATAGGCTCCTCGCACAATATTCTTTATGTGGTTCTCAGGTGATAGTTTTCTATCTAGAACCACCCCTAGATCTCTTTCTTTATCAGAATTCTTTAAAGATTTCTCACATAATGTATAGGTTGTGTGGGGTCTATGTTCTATTCCACGTTCCATAACATGGCATTTATTAACATTAAATTCCATTTGCCAAGTGGTGCTCCATATATTTTGTCCAGGTCTTCTTGAAGAGCATGACAATCATCTAAATTTCTTATCCTTCCTATTATCTTAGCATCAGCAAACATGTTCATATAATTCTGTATACCAACTGGTAGATCATTTATGTAGGCAATAAACATCACTGGTGCAAGAACTGAACCCTGTAGTACTCCACTTGTGACATTTCTCCAGTCCGATACATTGCCTCTGATTACTGCCCTCATTTTTCTATCAGTCAGAAAATTTTTCATCCATGTTAGAAGCTTACCTGTCACCCCTCCAATATTTTCCAGTTTCCAGAACAACCTCTTATGTGGAACTCTGTCGAAAGCCTTTTTTAGGTCCAGATAGATGCATTCAACCTAACCATCTCTTTCCTGTAATATCTCTGTGGCTCGATCATAGAAACTGAGTAAATTCGATACACAGGATCTTCCAGATCGAAAACCATACTGTCTGTCTGAAATTATATAATTTCTCTCCAGGTGTTCTACCCATTTATTTTTAATTATTTTTTCCAATATTTTGACTATTACACTTGTCAATGATACAGGTCTATAATTAAGGGGGTCTTCCCTGCTTCCACTTTTGTAGATTGGGACTATGTTAGCCTTTTTCCACACATCAGCTACAACTCCTGTAAACAGGGATGCCTAAAATATCAGTTGAAGTGGAATGATGAGCTCAGGTGCACATTCTCTCAGAACCCATGGTGAAACTCCATCTGAACCAACTGCTTTGTTCTTACTTAGCTCCTTGAGCATTTTTTCCACTTCGTCTCTAGTCACCTCTATGTGTTCTATGTTCTTCTCTGGAATTCTTATTGTGTCTGGTTCCCTGAAGATTTCATTTTGTACAAACACACTTTGGAACTTTCCGTTTAATGTTTCACACATTTCCTTTTCATTTTCCGTGAATCTATTTCCCATTTTCAACCTTTGAATATTATCCTTTACCTGTGTGTGTGTGTGTGTGTGTGTGTGTGTGTGTGTGTGTGTGTGTGTGTGTGTGTGTGTGTGTGTGTGTGTGTGTGTGTGTGTGTGTGTGTGTGTACTCACCTATTTGTACTCACCTATTTGTGCTTGCGGGGGTTGAGCTTTGGCTCTTTGGTCCCGCCTCTCAACTGTCAATCAACTGGTGTACAGATTCCTGAGCCTACTGGGCTCTATCATATAATAATAATATAATAATAATAATAATAATAATAATAATAATAATAATAATAATTTTTATTTAGGCAAAGGTACATACATAAAGAGATTTTACAAAGTTTGTTGGCTTTATAGATAAGAGCTAGTACATACAATGCCTAAAGCCACTATTACGCAAAGCGTTTCGGGCAGACCTTTAAATATCTACATTTAAAACTGTGTATGGAGTCAGCTTCCACCACATCACTGCCTAATGCATTCCATCCGTTAACTACTCTGACACTGAAAAAGTTCCTTCTAACGTCTCTGTGGCTCATGTGGGTACTCAGTTTCAACCTGTGTCCCCTTGTTCGCGTCCCACCAGTGTTGAATAGTTTATCCTTGTTTACCCCGTCGATTCCTCTGAGGATTTTGTAGGTTGTGATCATGTCTCCCCTTGTCTCATGTCTTGTGATCATGTCTCTCCCCTGTGTGTGTGTGTGTGTGTGTGTGTGTGTGTGTGTGTATGTATGTTTACTAGTTGTGTTTTTGCGGGAGTTGAGCTTTGCTCTTTCGGCCCGCCTCTCAACTGTCAATCAACTGTTTACTAACTAACTACTAACTTACTAACTACTTTTTTTTTTTTTCCCCACACCACACACACACACACACACCAGGAAGCAGCCCGTGACAGCTGACTAACTCCCAGGTACCTATTTACTGCTAGGTAACAGGGGCACTTAGGGTGAAAGAAAATTTGCCCATTTGTTTCTGCCTCGTGCGGGCGTTTCTGCCTCAGCTCGTACACCTGAGCTCATCACACATCATGTGTGTGTGTGTGTGTGTGTGTGTGTGTGTGTGTGTGTGTGTGTGTGTGTGTGTGTGTGTGTGTGTGTGTGTGTGTGTCTGTACGTACAAAAGAATGGGGGTGGTAGGAGAAGATAATATTAGTGTTCAGTGAGAAACCACAAGGTCTTCTCTGAATACTTTTTATTTTCTTCTCCGAGGCTATGTGTCCCCACATTGGCACCAGAGGTGGTACCCTCACAACCTAATAAATAAATAAATAAATAAATATATATATATATATATATATATATATATATATATATATATATATATATATATATATATATATATATATATATATATATATATATATATATATAATGTGTGTGTGTGTGTGCATACTGGCAACAGGTTTTTATTTATTCATGTTTCTTTTGAATATGACTGCATATTCTGTACTGATTATTTTCTTATTTAGAGCTTCCATTCCTCTGACTAGTGCTCTTGCATCTTGGTTTAATTTGAAGGGAATTTTTCCAAATGTTATCTTTGTTCGACGTGAAGAAAAATAAATAATTAATTGTAGAATGTATTACACATATTATAAATGTACACAACGTTTCAAACCTACATGGTTCATTCTCAAGTGAAGGGACAGTGCTGTGCATACTGGATTCCCTGGAAACACAAACCGAAACTGTCTCTATTTTCCGCTTGTTACATCTTGTAATAAAGTTGTTACATCTTGGCTTAACGTGTTTATGACGTATTTGAACGTTGTTACAACTTGCTATATTGGTTGTTATAACTGGTTAGGTGGTGTTGAAACTTGTTCAAACGTTGTACCAACGTCGTAGTTTCGGTGTGTGTTTGGCGGGTTTACACCAATGAGGAGGTCAGGAACATAATGCAAATAGATGAGGATTACATCGTAAATGAAGAATAGAGCATGAATGGGGGGACGGAATAATATTCTATAAAACAAAGAAGACTACCGACCTCCTCTTTAAAAACAGTCCAAAGCCGACGGAAAACCTTTTACAGCAGTCAAACGTGGCATATATGTACACCTGCCCCACACGAAGGATAAACCCTTCAATCGAAGTACATAGGTATGTCGTCGACCAAGTTAATGAGGCGTTTGACCTGTCTTCTTCAATCAGGTGCCCCTAAAAATCACATGAGACAAGCCTATGACATCAGCCTAACAAGAGAAATGCTGAATAAAAAATCATGTCACAAAATCCAAGATGTAAAAATATTAAAACTTCTTGAAACAATTCACATAAAAATAAAACAACCCACCATAAATACCCAAATTACGGAACTATTCACTCTACCCAGCGTGAGAGTAAGAACTAGACCGAGACGTGAAGATGCCAACATAGAAGACACTGCTCAACATATCACGCCCACTACACCTGAATAATTTTTGTATATGCTTCGTCCCTATTTACGTCCCCAATCTATTTCATTTACGTTTAATGGTCCTCCTTTGATCCAGAGGGAAGATAGCAGACCCGGCAGACAACTAATATATGAAATTAGGCACCAATCACCTCACCCGATCCTTCGTCGCTATCTACGATTAAGGATCACTTAATCGTAGGGTTCGGTGTACACACACTTATAAATATTTATGTTTTTGCATGTAAAATTAGTATACCTGTGTCCCTAGTCTCAAACCTTGAATTCCTGAAGATGTAACATTGTTGATGACAAAATAAATAAAATGGAAAGATTAAGTGATTTAGTATTTTTCTCCCTCTAGACGGTAGAAGGTGCTAACAGTGAATGGTCACTATAATTAAGCATATTAACAATTGTCACAATGCTCTTGTGTTTAATTACATGATTGAATATATTCTGAGATACATATTAACCATCCTCACTTGTGCTACCTTATTCCCACTCTCACGGTGTATGCTGTATGATCATCCTCACCAGTTCCCACTCTTATGGTGTATGTTGTGGGATATTTGGGCTTGATTCTAATTAATTAATAATTAAAATAGTAAATTAAATTACGAAGGACCACCCGCTTTTAAAGTAAAGAGGGAAACTGAGAATTTCAGATCATTAGATAAAATTCTAGATTAAACCAGTGACTATGGATATGACTAGAAAGTATGATCATAAGAATAATTAATGGGCTGTATTATTAAAGAAACAAACCTCAAACACCTACATTGGGGGGTTATTACTGGAGGTCAGTACGTCCAGGAATCGGTGTGGTTCGTTCACTAATTCAATTAATAATAATCTAATCCTATAATAATGCTGAATATAATATTATTCATATAAAGAAGAACATGAATATGAGCATAGTAATGAGTTACAGTAAATCACACATTAATATTAAACATTCTGAATGTATCAAATTGCACGAATATGGATAAAAAAGAAATAAGCCTTAGCTTGTAGTAGAATCCTTTAGATAACCCTGGAAGTCCTCTTAATCTCCAAGTCTGGTACACTGACGAATGGCACGGTTAACATGGAGAAGACAGCATGAGGAATTCGTCTCTCGAGCTGCAAGATAAATAACTACCAGTAGCAATTGATTTAACTACTCAATTCATATTCAAGATTATTGATATTTACAGATGGAATTCTAATCACCTGTTATTAGGTGTTATCTCGCCGCTTGACGAACAATCACCCCGCTATTATTAATCCTGTAAATGATGCATCAAATAAAGGGTACTTAGCTGTGGGCACTGTATAAGTATTAAGATACATTGCTGGGCAATGGCGTCGTTTAAGAGTACGGTAAGCACAGTTTGCCTCCTTTCGGCTCTGCACGTGTCCGCGTACCGACTGCGGGGGATGGCGTCCCTCCAACCCACGCCGAGTCGACGTTCATAACACAAATTATTGTCATGAACATTAATATTTCTCGCATTCGCGCTTGAAACTCTAAAGACTGGACGGGTTTATTATTTAGAGGAACGAAATATTATTATTTAACTATTTAAGGATAGTAAATATACAAGGGAGAGGAATTAATGTCTCCCCATAGCATTCATTGATGACGTTAACACTATCGCGAGGTAGACGCTATGATTCTAACGCTCTATTCGGCTTTTAGTTAGAGAACAATTCGTCTGCAATCAGTTGTCATACAGAATGCTTTAATTATGGAGAATCGTATTTAATTCTCACACAAATTGAATATAATGTGTTTTACTGTAAAGAAATCTGACGCAATACTGGCGTCAGGTGACGTGAGAATTCTAGCCTAATGCACAGATGAATTATTAGTACATGAGAATTCTACGAGTTGTTAATTTTACTTACTACAATATTAAGTATGGTTAGTAATAAGTAATGAGAATACAACAATGCTGTATTCGATGTTGGAAATATCCAACATAACTCCGGGGGGGGATTCCCAGGGTCGCAGTGTACTGTGTTGTACTGACCTATCCCGAAGTGATATTAAGATTAACACATTAGTATGTTAGTAGGTTAGTATGTTAGTACACACATAACGAACGTCCCGGATTTATCAAGGACTTACAAGAATTTGAGTCTTGCTATTTACATGTCAACTGAGACATGTTGTTTGTAGCCTACACAATGTTTATAAAATTTAACTCTCCCAATTTAAACTAACAGAATCTACAGTGATGCGATATCTTGGGTCATAGTGACGTGTAATGTTTCGTTACGTGATATCACATCGTAGTATCAGCACAGTTTTCTTAGTGGGAAATTAAGGAAATTATTCTTCTTCAGAGTTATAATAGGCTCGCAAATTCCGCCTACATTGTTGAGCTGCAGCTCTAGTGGGACGGTTGCTTGGAGGAACAAATTCATTGTCCTCTGAAATTACTGGGGAAACTGGTTCTGGCTGATATTCTTGTTCAGTCAGTTCAAGGGGAACCAGCTTCTCTAAAGTTTTTAGAGTAGTGTTGCCTCTGCATAAGACCTTAACCACTCTTAGGACACCTTGTCGATCTGGGTGAATGGTGCCGATTTTTCCTATAGGCCACTCGGACCTTGGTCCATCACTGTCGACTAGTACAAGGTCTCCAGGTTTTAATTGTACCTTATTGTAAGGACTCGAAGCTCCGTGGTGGTACTCTCGTAGAGCTGTGAGGTATTCTCGAGTCCACACCTCATTCCACCTGTTAATAACTCTAGAAAGATGCTGGTAGCTTTCCACCAAGTCTCCTCTGGTCACATGGGACGGGTCTACAGGGTCCTCTTCGGCTAAGGGGATGAGAGGGCTCAGTAGACCTCCATGGATCAAGTGAGAGGGGCTCAGTGGTTCTCTCTGGGTATAATCATCAGACAGGTAGGTGATCGGGCGGTTATTGACTCGCGCCTCGATTTCCACAACAATAGTTTGGAGTTCTGAGTAACTGACCTTTTGTCGGTGTAACGTTTTCCTTAGACATCTTTTGACTGTGCCTACCATTCGCTCATAGAACCCACCTTGCCAAGGGGCTCTTGGTGCTATGAATTTCCAGTGACATTGTCTTCTTTGTAAGACTGATTGCACTTCAGGGTGGTTCCAGACTTCTCGCAAACAACTTTCTCCCGCTACAAAATTAGATCCGTTGTCTGATATCATTAATCTAGGACATGATCGACGGGCAGCAAATCTGCGGAAAGCTTGAATGAAAGCTTCAGCACTCATGTCTGGGGTGACCTCTAAGTGCACGCCTCTGGTTGTAGCACAGGTAAAGAGGCAAATGTACGCCTTCACTGGTATATTATCTGGGTTACCAGTGAGGAGTAAGGCTCCTGTATAATCTACTCCAGTGGTTTCGAATGGACGAAGATGAACTACTCGCTCTTCTGGGAGTGGAGGAGGTCCTGGGTAAGGACAGACTCTAGCGTCGTATCTCTTACAGATTACACAAGATTTAATAATGGTCTTAACAGTCTGACGACCTTGAGGAAGCCAGTACTTTTGTCTAAGGTCGGTGAGAGTATCTAAAACTCCACCATGTAGGGTACCATGTTGATGGTGATGTAAGACAAAAAGTTTAGTTATGATGTGGTGGCGAGGTAAAAGGATTGGGTTCTTAGTGTCTAAGTCAATCTTTGCATGTAGCAAACGTCCTCCACATCGAAGTATGTTATGAGTGTTGACATCGTACCAGATGCCCAGAGATTTAGTGAGTTTATCCGGAAGATTCTCAAATTTGCTTCCGTAAGTCTCTTGCTGCGCCCGCTTAATCCAATAGTGAACAGGATTGGGAAATTTGTGTCGAATCCCTACTTTAGAGAGAAAATCAAACACGTGTGCAGTCACTCGTAACAATTTGCTTAAATTAGAATAATGATGAGGATTAATGGCTAATGTTCGCTGAGGCTCTGGTTCCTTCATGGGAGCGGCGATACTGGTCACTATGACTTGTGGCTTTTGTTTGGGCCACTGACCACCAACAAGCCATGAAGGTCCGTTGAACCACAGCGAAGATTTGACAAGTTGTTTTAATGTCAATCCTCTTGATAAATAATCTGCAGGATTGTCCTTAGTAGGGACATGTCTAAACTTATATCCTGCGGATAAATCATGAATCTCCCTGACGCGATTACTGACGTAAGGAGTCTTGTTGTTATTGTTTCTTACCCATTGTAAGACTGCCTCGTTGTCTGACCACACTACAATCTCACCAAAGTGGATATTACTGAGTGTCTTTGCCAGGCAATGGGGCAACCTTACTCCCACTAGCAATGCAGTCAACTCCATCTGAGGTAAGGATCTCTTCTTGATGGGAGCAACTCTTGCTTTTGATGTGAGTAAAATTGATTGAGCACTGTTAACTAAATAGGCTACTGCGCCATATGCTTTGCCAGAGGCATCGCAAAAAACGTGCAAATTGGTGGGTAAGTTTGGTCCTGAAGCATTACGTGGAAATTTCAAAACACCTAACTGATTAAAATCCGTTGAGAGTATTTGCCATTTGGCTTGTAACTCACTTGGTAACGGATCATCCCATCCCATATGTTGTTGCCAGCACTCCTGCATTAGGAGTTTGCCCCTTATTAATATAGGACTAAGTAGGCCTAAAGGGTCAAATGGTTGACTGACAAATGAGAGCAGTGTTCTCATGGTAAGGGTTGAGTTATCAGTTTGCACTGACTTGACATTCATCTCGTCAGTGTTGGTGTGCCATTCCACGCCTAGAACCTTTAATTTACTGGGTACCTGATAATCGGGAAATTCTCTCTCAATTAACTGGTTAAGTAGTTTATTATTTGAGGCCCATGACTGTAGAGGCATATTAGCTCCTAACAGTTCACGGTTAGCCTCATGGTAGATTTCTACCAGATCAGCTTGATCATTAGTTGTCCCCTGGAAATTGTCGACATATAAGTTGTCGCTAATGGTTGCCTTATAAGGGCTGTCTGATTTCCTCAAATGCGTGTCTAATGTTGCTTGCAAAAGAAACGGTGAGGACGTAGCACCAAATAATACAGAGGCAAACCGATAGGTTATTATTTCACTGTTAGGATCCAGTGGATCCTTGTACCAGAGGAATTTTGTGTAGTCACGATCTTCCTCCTGCAATCCTACTCGGAGAAAGGCTTTGCTGATGTCAGCAGTGTAGGCAAAAATGCCTGTGCGAAATCGTAACAACACGTCATGTAGCCTTTGTGTTAGGCTAGGTCCCGTTTGGAGACATTCATTTAGAGACACACTATTAGGCTTTACTTTAGCACTGCAATTAAAGACAATACGAATAGGTGTTGTCAGTGAGTCTTTCACCACAGCATGGTGAGGTAAATAATGACCTGTTTTTCGGTCATCGTGTTCAACAACTTCAATGAACTTGTTGTTAAGTTGTTGTTGGATAAGTTGGTGATACATGGTTAGTTTGTCTGGCTGCTTCTGCAGTCGTGTTAATTGAGACCGCAATTATGAGGCTGCCATAAAATAATTCACTGGAAGTTGGGGATGATCTAACTTCCATGGGAGTCTTACCCAGTATTGTTTATTTGAGTAGACAACTGTATCCAGATATTGCTGGTAAGTCCATGTATCATCAGGACTTGGTTGCTCAGGGATGATGCCTAACGTATCTAAATCCCACAAACGATGTATTGGTGGGTCAGACTCAATGTCCTCGGCTATTTCCCTGAAGCGTAGGGGTGACTGCTCTAAGCCTAGTCACGCCACAATTACATTATTGGTTTGTTGGTTTGTGGGCGCTGGACCTTGTCTGAAAAGCACGGGTCCTGTGAGCAATTTGCCACCTGCGGACGACAACAAATTCATACCATGTTGCCTAGTGCATCCAGTGATAAACTTGTAGTAATGATCCGCGCCTATTAATATTCCAATATCTGTGAGACAATCGGAATTTATTTTATGATCCGCTAGCCTCATGCGGTTTCGCTTAAGGTGTCTCGCAGTGCGAGCTAATCCTGTGACCTGCAGGTCCGTAGGAATCTTATCCACTACCACCGCATGGATTGGGCTAGTAGAGGATCCTAATCTAACTAGTAATTTAACCACCTTGTAGTCACGTGGTCCACTATTTGATAGGAAACCAGAAATGTTTAACTTCACATTTTTGGTAGGTTTTAAATTTAAATCATCTACCAACTGTTGTGTGATGAAGGTTTTTTGGGAACCTTGGTCAAAGAGACCTCTACTGTTAATTCTAGATCTTCGGTTTATTAATTTAAGCTGAGCGGTAGGCAAGGTAGTACTGTTGCCTGACTCAGTAGCGAGTACATTCACTTCGTGATGTACTTTACAATATTGCACTGCAGTAGAATTAGTAAAATTATCTCCAGTGGACATATTTGGTGTAGATTTCCTACATAAGGCGTATCTGTATCTAATCCTGAAAAGGTGGGCAAGTCTAGAGTAGGTAAACGAACCTCAGGTAAGTGATTATTGAAGTGAGACCCAGTGTTGCTGGCATTGGATCCAGACTGTTTGGCTAATTTAGATAGCCTGAAAATTTTATCATGAGTCTCCTCTTCATATTGGGAGATGTCGGTTACTATTTGACTTGCTTCATCAGGATCAATTTCTACAGTATTTAGCAGAGCAAGATAAGATTGACCTGCAGTTCTGACTTGATCAAATTTCAGATCAGCCAATCTAACTGTTGACTCTAAATGATAAGAGTCAATGGGATTGTCTTTAGTTAAGTCATCAGCCTTATTAATTAATCTGGTCAAGTGACCTTTAAGGCCAATGTAGGTTCTCCTCAATTGTTCAGGAGTAGCCATGTTGGGCTTAGGTTCAAACTTCACAGTGTTAGTATATATATTACTAATGAAGCTTGGATACTTGTTCATTAGTGAACAGGTAACATTAATTGTAGCCTAAATTAAGGTGACTACTTTATATTTTACCTCACTTGAGGTTGAATGTACCTACCTACCTAACAACAAATAGCTAGATAATTTGTGTACTGTCTGAACTCCACCACTAGTTCTCGTCCGGTTAGCTCATCCTTATCACCATCAGAGTTAATGGAGATAATCCAGCAATACACAAAATAGATACACAAAATAATGTATACAAGAGAAATATTATGGAGACACTCCAATCAGAGTTATCTCAAAATTTATCCCACCCTATAGAGGGTCAGCACAAATAATGTAATATATACACAACACTGACTAGTTTTAGATCTAGTCGTAATAATTCCTAACTAAGAACTATAAAATTATTTAGTCTGGGCTTGTACCAAATTCAGCACAATCTCAGCCTAAATTCTACCTAATAACATGGGTAAAGATTATTGTGGTGCAATAAGGTAAATATAGTTGTGCTGTATTTTTGGGTTTTTTGTTTTATAAGAGTGCTCTTGCACACACAGGTGAACAATTATGTACAGTTAAGTTTGGCTTGCTAGCCACAGCCTTTTGTGATGGTTGATGGTGTTAATTAACTTGTCAACCACATGCAACCTAGATTCCCCTGACAAATGTACACCGTCTCTGTTCAGGTTCTGTCTGTAAGGTCTGGCTGTAAATTGGATATATGTGGCATCCAATCTCACTCGTTTTTTCAGCCTGAAATTTATGTACTTAGCAGCTCTCAGGTAGTATTCCGGAGTTACTCCCCAACGATTATCTTGGCTTGGTTGGCGAGGTTCCACTAATGTGAATACTACTGATTCTCTGATGAGCTTGAAAGAAGAAATTATGTTTTTGAGGTGTTTGATCACCTCGGCTGGATGACGAGTGGGGTGGATGTCATTGCCACCTAAGTATATGATGGTTAGGTGGTGAGGCCACTTTAACGCAGGTGTTAGGGTGGTGTTATTGTAAAAGTTATGAGCTGTTGCTCCTGGTGACCTAAAGATTCTCACCTTGGTGTGAGGTATAGGTCTAAGTGTTGTGGGTAATTGGCTATGACCCACTAAAGCTACTTTATACATGAGGTAAAGGTAGCAATATGTTAGTGTGATCTAGGCTAACTAATGTATTACAATGTTAGTTGACACAATTAATTAAATAGTTAGTCTAGCTTCTATCACACAAGGATTAGCTATTAATGGTTAATGTTTTAATTATAAATTTAAGTCCTATCCGGTTCGAAGGACCATAATGTGGGATATTTGGGCTTGATTCTAATTAATTAATAATTAAAATAGTAAATTAAATTACGAAGGACCACCCGCTTTTAAAGTAAAGAGGGAAACTGAGAATTTCAGATCATTAGATAAAATTCTAGATTAAACCAGTGACTATGGATATGACTAGAAAGTATGATCATAAGAATAATTAATGGGCTGTATTATTAAAGAAACAAACCTCAAACACCTACATTGGGGGGTTATTACTGGAGGTCAGTACGTCCAGGAATCAGTGTGGTTCGTTCACTAATTCAATTAATAATAATCTAATCCTATAATAATGCTGAATATAATATTATTCATATAAAGAAGAACATGAATATGAGCATAGTAATGAGTTACATTAAATCACACATTAATATTAAACATTCTGAATGTATCAAATTGCACGAATATGGATAAAAAAGAAATAAGCCTTAGCTTGTAGTAGAATCCTTTAGATAACCCTGGAAGTCCTCTTAATCTCCAAGTCTGGTACACTGACGAATGGCACGGTTAACATGGAGAAGACAGCATGAGGAATTCGTCTCTCGAGCTGCAAGATAAATAACTACCAGTAGCAATTGATTTAACTACTCAATTCATATTCAAGATTATTGATATTTACAGATGGAATTCTAATCACCTGTTATTAGGTGTTATCTCGCCGCGTGACGAACAATCACCCCGCTATTATTAATCCTGTAAATGATGCATCAAATAAAGGGTACTTAGCTGTGGGCACTGTATAAGTATTAAGATACATTGCTGGGCAATGGCGTCGTTTAAGAGTACGGTAAGCACAGTTTGCCTCCTTTCGGCTCTGCACGTGTCCGCGTACCGACTGCGGGGGATGGCGTCCCTCCAACCCACGCCGAGTCGACGTTCATAACACAAATTATTGTCATGAACATTAATATTTCTCGCATTCGCGCTTGAAACTCTAAAGACTGGACGGGTTTATTATTTAGAGGAACGAAATATTATTATTTAACTATTTAAGGATAGTAAATATACAAGGGAGAGGAATTAATGTCTCCCCATAGCATTCATTGATGACGTTAACACTATCGCGAGGTAGACGCTATGATTCTAACGCTCTATTCGGCTTTTAGTTAGAGAACAATTCGTCTGCAATCAGTTGTCATACAGAATGCTTTAATTATGGAGAATCGTATTTAATTCTCACACAAATTGAATATAATGTGTTTTACTGTAAAGAAATCTGACGCAATACTGGCGTCAGGTGACGTGAGAATTCTAGCCTAATGCACAGATGAATTATTAGTACATGAGAATTCTACGAGTTGTTAATTTTACTTACTACAATATTAAGTATGGTTAGTAATAAGTAATGAGAATACAACAATGCTGTATTCGATGTTGGAAATATCCAACATATGTTGTATGACCATCTTCACCAGTTCCCACTCTCATGGTGTATGTTGTATGACCATCTTCACCAGTTCCTACTCTCATGGTGTATGTTGTATGACCATCCTCACCAGTTCCCACTCTCATGGTGTATGTTGTATGACCATCCTCACCAGTTCCCACTCTTATGGTGTATGTTGTATGACCATCTTCATCAGTTCCCACTCTCATGGTGTATGTTGTATGACCATCTTCACCAGTTCCCACTCTTATGGTGTATGTTGTATGACCATCTTCATCAGTTCCCACTCTCATGGTGTATGTTGTATGACCATCTTCACCAGTTCCCACTCTTATGGTGTATGTTGTATGACCATCTTCATCAGTTCCCACTCTCATGGTGTATGTTGTATGACCATCTTCACCAGTTCCCACTCTCATGGTGTATGTTGTATGACTATCTGTCATGTCATGAAGCCCCACAGCATCGGTGGCGGCGTAGAACTTTCCAGAAACTACTAAAAGCCTCCTAGACTACAATAGTTACGTCAATGGGATAAGGAAAAGTCTGTAACGGTTCTATTGTTACGTAAAGTATGGTGACAATAAACACAGACACTAAAAGAATATATATATTTGATCGAGTATACAGAAGTACGCAGGTGATACTTTGGCGAGCAATGGTGTGAGTTGAGTGCACTGAGAGTTGATACGGTATCTCACAAATGTCTGTTCTAGACCACACTTGAAAGTTGACTAGTTATTATTCGATTGATGATTGATGAAGATTAGGCCATCCAAAAGGTGGCACGAGCATGAATAGCCCGTAAGTGGTGGCCATTTTGAGCCATAACCAGTATCAATAGATGATACTGGAGATCTGTGGAGGTGCGACTGCACCCTGCGTGACGGGAGATGTCTCCCGTGAATTATTATTCGCTACTCTGCTGCTTATATGCTCGGGCAACACCTCACCGTTCTCCAAAGGTTGGCGGGAAAGGTTTGAGTTCTATAATTAATACCAAGAAGAGTTTTGCTTCTCTCGTTAGGCTAATGCGTTTGGAGCGATTATATTATTGGGATAATCAACTCGCTACAAGTCCAACAAAAATTGACCAGTTTACTGGGGGCGAAATTATAAGAATGACAGCACATTATATACATAAATCTTCACCTCTAATAACAGAAGTAACAATAGCACTAGTCAAGTTGCTAGCTGTCACTAGAGCCCCAGCACCTTGTAACTGTGGTACTCTAGTCCCTTGCTGGATATAAGGTCTGGAACACAGTGGGGAAGGGGGACAGATAATCACTAGGTGGGTGGGTCTAGTCTCAATAAGGACATCCCTAATCCCAGTCATGTCCTCACCTGCCCACACATTATATATACGTCATTATATACTAAATCCTCTCGGGAGGGGCCACAGTGCGCCCCCCTGCAGAGTCAACAACTGCTTGACACAAGGAAATGTCACCTACCACACTGTTCAAATAGATTCAAACGTGAAACACAATGATAATCCTGATCCATCACCTTAGATATAAACGTGTCTTACATAAATACCGATATGAAATCCTGATTTTACTGGGGGATATATCCGCATAAATTATAGGATATATCTAAAAATAGGTAGAGAGCTCAGACCGCCAATGTGCGCCCCTGCATCTGCCAATTATAACCGCCAATATCGAGTAAAAAAATTAAACTTTGCAACCTAAAGTATAACACAATAGAATCATGAACATACACTGATGAAAATTACACAAGAATATAGTACCCACCTTATGATATAATACACACACATTTATACACAGCATGAACTGAAATGAGAATGCACACACAAACAATTACCGGTAAGGTTGGCTAAACTCCCGCAGTGTCGGAAAAACCGACACCATTTACTAACATTTTACACAGGAGGTAGATAATATTACTGCTGTTTTGTACTTACAAATTAACCGTACAAACAGCGATCTAATTATTCATAGAAAACGAGACTTCAGAGGAATTTCCCTTGGAAGAAAATGGGGATATAATTGCTATGTGTCACCATTAAATTCACCAGCTAATAATAATGGGAATTCTTCTTAAACCTCAGTCTCTGGCCTGTAAACATCTTAAAAACATTTCCCTTGAAATAACTTAATTTTCAGTATTAAAATAGAATAAATATGAGCTCTCTTTCAACTTCTTGATAAAGTGATATTTGGTGTTGACTCCGGATGCGTTAGTGGGAGAGGAGCTTGCAGATGCCATATTTTTTTTAATTTTTTTTGAGATATATACAAGAGTTGTTACATTCATGTACAGCCACTAGTACGCGTAGCGTTTCGGGCAGGTCCCTGGAATACGATCCCCTGCCGCGAAGAATCGTTTTTTCATCCAAGTACACATTTTACTGTTGCGTTAAACAGAGGCTACAGTTAAGGAATTGCGCCCAGTAATTCCTCCCCGGCCAGGATACGAACCCATGACATAGCGCTCGCGGAACGCCAGGCGAGTGTCTTACCACTACACCACGGAGACTGTGATATTATATACAATGTAAACAAGTCTAGCTTGAGCTCCAACAGGCCCCACAATTTTCCCTATAGACTCCGTCTTGTGGGTTGTAAACAGCGCCCATCATCAGCACAATCATCGTTTACAATAAGGAAAGTATTCTTTATCCGAAAACCCATTAAATCCTATTCATTCCTGGCCAGTATTGTTAGATAGATTAGGGTAAACCGGTTAGAACACCGATTTACCCTAATCTATCAGGGTTTGAGTGAGCAACTCAACAAGGTAATTATTACTTAAATCTTATCTAATAAATTACAATATTTCCCCTGATATAACTGATTTATATATATCCGTTATAACTGTAAGCATAGGTTACGATTATTATTGTGTGTGCCATTGACAGGTGAAATTCAAGTGGAAGGAGAATTAGCACTAACTCCCTGGTACAACAAGTAAGAGGTGTGATGAAGCCAGCCTCACCCATGAGGAGTATTGGTTGGCATGTTCTTTCATGATGACATCTGGTTGAACAGGCCATAATCAACTATACAGATAAGCTGAATTTGTTTTATTTTTAGTTACTAACATATGTAGTCTTACCATTAGAGTGAATGGCTACTAATCGATAATTTAGTTTGATAGACTATATAAATAATAAACTCCCCATGAATGTGTAGGAAACGATTTGTGGGAATTTAAATCATACAGTCCACTTTAAACATCATGCAGTCTGTTATCGAATTAAATAAATTAACATAAGAAATAAATCACAATATCAATTAATAAATTGTAAATAAATTAATAAATCCCACGAATCAGCTATCTGCACACGCAGGCAAAAAAGGGAAAAAGGGGGTTGGGGGTGGGGGGAGGGGTGAGTAAATAACAGTAGCCTTGCCTGCCGGCATAACTCACTCAACATTCTAGCAATATATATATATATATATATATATATATATGTCGTACTTAGTAGCCAGAACGCACTTCTCAGCCTACTATGCATGGCCCGATTTGCCTAATAAGCCAAGTTTTCATGAATTAATGTTTTTTCGACTACCTAACCTACCTAACCTAACCTAACCTAACTTTTTCGGCTACCTAACCTAACCTAACCTATAAAGAGGTTAGGTTAGGTTAGGTAGGGTTGGTTAGGTTTGGTCATATATCTACGTTAATTTTAACTTCAATTAAAAAAGAATGACCTCATACATAACGAAATGGGTAGCTTTATCATTTCATAAGAAAAAAATTTGAGAAAATATATTAATTCAGGAAAACTTGGCTTATTAGGCAAATCGGGCCTTGCATAGTAGGCTGAGAAGTGCGTTCTGGCTACTAGGTACGACATATATATATATATATATATATATATATATATATATATATGTCGTACCTAGTAGCCAGAACTCACTTCTCAGCCTACTATGCGAGGCCCGATTTGCCTAATAAGCCAAGTTTTACTGAATTAATATATTTTCTCTAATTTTTTTCTTATGAAATGATAAAGCTACCCATTTCATTATGTATGAGGTCAATTTTTTTTTATTGGAGTTAAAATTAACGTAGATATATGACCGAACCTAACCAACCCTACCTAACCTAACCTAACCTATCTTTATAGGTTAGGTTAGGTTAGGTAGCCGAAAACGTTAGGTTAGGTTTGGTTAGGTAGGTTAGGTTGTCTAAAAAACATTAATTCATGAAAACTAGGCTTATTAGGCAAATCGGGCCATGCATAGTAGGCTGAGAAGTGAGTTCTGGCTACTAGGTACGACATATATATATATATATATATATATATATATATATATATATATATATGTCGTACCTAATAGCCAGAACGCAATTCTTAGCCTACTATGCAAGGCCTGATTTGCCTAATAATCCAAGTTTTCATGAATTAATGTATTTTCGTCTACCTAACCTACCTAACCTAACCTAACCTAACTTTTTCGGCTACCTAACCTAACCTAACCTATAAAGATAGGTTAGGTTAGGTTAGGTAGGGTTGGTTAGGTTCGGTCATATATCTACGTTAATTTTAACTCCAATAAAATATAATTGACCTGATACATAATGAAATGGGTAGCTTTATCATTTCATAAGAAAAAAATTAGAGAAAATATATTAATTCAGGAAAACTTGGCTTATTAGGCAAATCGGGCCTTGCATAGTAGGCTGAGCAGTGCGTTCTGGCTACTAGGTACGACATATATATATATATATATATATATATATATATATATATATATATATATATATATATATATATATATATATATATATATATTGTAACAGTAATCTCTTTCAAGAGAGATTTGGCCTGCTCTTTCCTACATCATGTTACTTCAGTACGTCTGTAACATCAAGATACTACATTCAAGAGTAGTATATGTAGTAGAATACGTCTCTACAGGGGGTAATACGTACCCTACACTCGCTCTCCAACTCCCCTCCCTTCGCTGTCGGCGCACCACCCTCGTCGATCATCAAACTACCTCTTCAAGCCAGCACTCTTACCATTGGTGAATCAGCAACTCCATGCGACTTCAGCGCCATCTGCATCGCCTATAAATAGTCGTGCACGAGCAGTTGGCCTTGGGATATTCTTTGTGCTCTCAAGCTGACACTTCTATCTAGCATACACTCTGTATATTAGTGGAGGTTTCAGCCAGCCAATATTCTCAGCACCATTAACTAATTTTTTGTCTTGTTCATTGTAGAGTAACATATCCATTATTTTATTTTATATTGTGTTTTGTCTTTGTATTTATGTTTAATTCGCACTGTACATAGCCAAGGGGTTATCTTTGTTTATATTTGTTTAAAGTCAATTAAAGTTTCATTGTTTATATGATTTGTTTTGCGTGTTTTCCCCTTTTACTTGACCACAGGGGACAACAGCCAAGCAGTCAAGTTTTTTTCTCTTTTTTTTTTTACTAATGTGATTGGCATTTACACAGCCATAGGGAGGACTGCCTTACACCTACATTTTCCCATCACAATATATATATATATATATATATATATATATATATATATATATATATATATATATATATATATATATATACATATATATATATATATATATATATATATATATATATATATATATATATATACAAGCTCACTGGCTTGTATATATATATATATGTCGTACCTAGTAGCCAGAACGCCCTTCTCAGCCTATTATTCAAGGCCCGATTTGCCTAATAAGCCAAGTTTTCATGAATTAATATATTTTCTCTAATTTTTTTCTTATGAAATGATAAAGCTACTCATTTCATTATGTATGAGGTCAATTTTTTTTATTGGAGTTAAAATTAATGTAGATATATGACCGAACCTAACCTACCTAACCTAACCTAACCTATCTTTATAGGTTAGGTTAGGTTAGGTAGCCGAAAAAGTTAGGTTAGGTTAGGTTAGGTAGTCGAAAAACAATTAATTCATGAAAACTTGGCTTATTAGGCAAATCGGGCATTGCATAGTAAGCTGAGAAGTGCGTTCTGGCTACTATGTACGACATATATATATATATATATATATATATATATATATATATATATATATATATATATATATATATATATATATATATATATATATATAATGCACAGACTACCCTATTCCAGTAGCTGAAGTTTATAACTTTTCAGACACTCAACCCACCAGGGGACTCGAACACTGGCCAACAAGGTGGCAGTTGCATGCTGTATCCACTACACTATACTTCAAAGCCATAAGAGAGGTAGGAATTCTGGGGTATTTAACCAACCAGAACTCCAATCCTCTCCCAGGCAATGAGATAGTGTGGGACCTCGGATGCTCTTTCATCGGTTCCTGTTATATGGGAAAACTCAGTGCCAAATGCTTAATGCACAGACTACCCTATTCCAGTAGCTGAAGTTTATAACTTTTCAGACACTCAACCCACCAGGGGACTCGAACACTGGCCAACAAGGTGGCAGTTGCATGCTGTATCCACTACACTATACTTCAAAGCCATAAGAGAGGTAGGAATTCTGGGGTATTTAACCAACCAGAACTCCAATCCTCTCCCAGGCAATGAGATAGTGTGGGACCTCGGATGCTCTTTCATCGGTTCCTGTTATATGGGAAAACTCAGTGCCAAATGCTTAATGCACAGACTACCCTATTCCAGTAGCTGAAGTTTATAACTTTTCAGACACTCAACCCACCAGGGGACTCGAACACTGGCCAACAAGGTGGCAGTTGCATGCTGTATCCACTACACTATACTTCAAAGCCATAAGAGAGGTAGGAATTCTGGGGTATTTAACCAACCAGAACTCCAATCCTCTCCCAGGCAATGAGATAGTGTGGGACCTCGGATGCTCTTTCATCGGTTCCTGTTATATGGGAAAACTCAGTGCCAAATGCTTAATGCACAGACTACCCTATTCCAGTAGCTGAAGTTTATAACTTTTCAGACACTCAACCCACCAGGGGACTCGAACACTGGCCAACAAGGTGGCAGTTGCATGCTGTATCCACTACACTATACTTCAAAGCCATAAGAGAGGTAGGAATTCTGGGGTATTTAACCAACCAGAACTCCAATCCTCTCCCAGGCAATGAGATAGTATGGGACCTCGGATGCTCTTTCATTGGTTCCTGTTATATGGGAAAACTCAGTGCCAAATGCTTAATGCACAGACTACCCTATTCCAGTAGCTGAAGTTTATAACTTTTCAGACACTCAACCCACCAGGGGACTCGAACACTGGCCAACAAGGTGGCAGTTGCATGCTGTATCCACTACACTATACTTCAAAGCCATAAGAGAGGTAGGAATTCTGGGGTATTTAACCAACCAGAACTCCAATCCTCTCCCAGGCAATGAGATAGTGTGGGACCTCGGATGCTCTTTCATCGGTTCCTGTTATATGGGAAAACTCAGTGCCAAATGCTTAATGCACAGACTACCCTATTCCAGTAGCTGAAGTTTATAACTTTTCAGACACTCAACCCACCAGGGGACTCAGAATTCTCAGAATTCCTACCTCTCTTATGGCTTTGAAGTATAGTGTAGTGGATACAGCATGCAACTGCCACCTTGTTGGCCAGTGTTCGAGTCCCCTGGTGGGTTGAGTGTCTGAAAAGTTATATATATATATATATATATATATATATATATATATATATATATATATATATATATATATATATATATATATATATATATATATATATATATTGTGACAATAATCTCTTTCTAGAGAGATTGAGCCTGCTCTTCCCTACCTCAAGTTACGTCCAGTTAACAAGTATAAGATGCTACATTCAAGATACGTACACTGGTAGCACAAAACGTTTTGAGCAGGAGGCAAAATGTACCCAAGATCCCCCCTACTCCACACACCCTCCACGCCGGCTTGTCGTCAAAAAAGCAAACTACCCATACCAGCCTGCCTGCTCCTGATTGGTGACTCACCAACCGCGCACCTGCACACTGCACCTCCGCGCCATCTACCTGAATCGACATCGGAGCCCTGACCAGCTATCAACTTCAGAATATTCTTTGTGCTCTTAGAGTTGACATCTCTCTCTGGCATACTAAGCTCACTGGCTTGTAAACGAAGGGAGGTCTCAGCCATAGCTGATATTCTCAGCACCATTTTATCATTTCACCTTTATAGTGTTGTCTCACATTGTCTTTGCATTTATCTTTGTTATTTAATTGTACTTTTCATTCTCCCTGAGATTTTTCTTCATTTTCATTTATGTTTAAAGTAAATATATTAAAGTTTCATTGTTCATACTTTGTGTTTTACGTGTTCCTCCCTCTCACTTATCACAGACAACAGGCAAGCAGTCTATCTTTTTGTTTTATGTGTGACCAGGCAGTGACACCTGCCATTGGAGGACTGCCGAACATCAACACTCCAACACTTTCCCGTCACATATTAATGGGGGCCTGTCCTAGCAGCTTCACTCAGGTACTAGTACCAGAACGTCAATTTGCGGTAAGCATACTTCGCTTTGCTAAAGTAACTTTTCAATATTATCATTAATTTTCGTATTTATATGGTGCTGTGTGTATTGTGCATTCCGTGAGTAGCATATGGTGAGTGTGAGATAACTTTGGATTACGTGGTGACTGTAGGCCTCAGTCATTCTCTTAATTGGTCATCTCTCCCTCAGTGTTATTACTCGTGTTTACCACCTTTTGTCCCTAGGATATTTCTCACATTATCGGCAGATAATCATTGTGGTACCCTGGTACTTTGGTTTGTCTTCGGGTCAAAGCACCCTATCTTCCTGCAATCCGACCGAAGGAGGATAAGAGGGCCATAGTTCCTCTAGCATGGACTTCGTTTCTGAGTTGGGACCTCAGCAGCAGTTCTCGTCACCAGTTGACACTCGCACCCCTACACGTCGGTCAGAGATGATGATATTTACCTAGGTAGGGAATTAGCTTTCTTTTTACAGAGCACAAAGTTCGCTAATTCTGTAAGTATCATATTCATTTAGTGAGAAACCCTTGCTTATGTCCTATAGAGACTCGGCAAGGTATGCCTACATTCTTGGACTACCTAATTCACTTTTGGAGCAATTAAATGTTTCATTTGTTTTAGAAATTCAGTGTCACTTATTTAGTAGGATTTTCTTGCCCTTATTCTCTTACATTAAGTACCGGGTACAAGATTTCCTGCAATTTTGATTGACTAATCATTTACCATCTTAAAATTAACGTTAATTGTTAAAGAATAAAATTCCACAGGATAGTTACCAGTTGCCACGTTATCCTGTTTCTGACATTTACCATATCAACTATATTCGTGTACATTTATTTGCTATCTTTCACCATGTTTCGTCTCCAAGCTTTCCGTAACGATCCAGCTGGTGAAATAGGGACCTTGTGTCGTGCCAAGAGGACTGAATTACAAACTCTTGCACACGAGTATCAACTAGATGTTCCCCATGGAGCCAACAAAAATGAACTGCATAACTTAATTACGGATTACCTCTTAGATGAAGGGAAGATTGACTCTGAAACTCACGAAACTTATTCTATTGCAGATAAACATGAATTGGCAACTATGAAACTCAAGCTCGAACTCGCAAAGCTTGAAAGGGAGCAACAAAAAGAAGCAGCTGCCATCAAGAAAGAAGAACAAGAAAGAGAGGCTGCCCAGGCAAAAGAAGCTCTACAATTGAAGGAAAAAAAAGCTGCAATGAGGAAAGAAGTACAAGAAAGAGAGGCTGCCCTCAGGAAAGAAGAGGCCGCCCTCAAGGAACGTGAGGTAGCCCTATTCAGAGAGCGTGAGCGAATACAGCTTGAAGCAAAATAACGCCACCTGGAGATACAACACGACCATGACAAGAAACAAGCTGATATGGCTCTAGTATGTCGTAAACTAGAACTAGAGTTGGAAACTTCACACCACACTCAACGCCAACAAGCTACTGCCAGTCTTCCAGTAAGTTTCAATGTCTCCCATGCAAGTAAGTTAATGCAACCATTCGTAGAGACAGAGATTGAAGTCTTTTTTACCACCTTTGAGACCCTAGCTAATAAACTTAGCTGGCCTGCTGATCAATGGTCTACCCTTCTCAGAGTGCATCTTACAGGTAGAGCTGCAGTTACTCTCAGTACCTTAGCGTCTGAGAATGACTACCAGACCCTGAAGCAAGCAGTTTTGGACGCCTACCTTCTCTCCACCGAAAGCTACAGACGGAAATTCCGTGACCATCTAAAGGCAAGTACCACCACCTTTCTGGAATTTGCCAATACCAAGAAAAGATATTTCATGAAATGGCTGGAAGCAGCACATGTCTCTACATTTGCAGAACTCATCAACCTCATGCTAGTTGAGGAATTCTTGAGACGTGCTCCCCCTTCCATCCGTTTATATTTAGCAGATAAAGAAGAAACCGACTACATCAAATGTGCGAAGTCATCTGACACCTACAGCCTCATCCACCGGCTAACACCAGAACAACCTTCCAGTAAGAAGTCTTGGTACAGTTACGGTAAAGTGAGTACAGATCAAGCTAGCTCTCAATTGTATTGTAAGTATTGCAAACTCTATGGCATACCATAGATAGATGTGGGAAGGCTCAATACAAGAGCAATGAAGTAGTGAAGATCGTGCCACATAGCCCCACCTATGTATGGCAATCAGATAAGAAAATCAGAAGCGGGGAGCCACATAGTGCCACTCCATATTAGGTCACCCAAGGAGTGAGTGGTAGCAGTCGAAAAAACAGTGAAGATAGGTATCTATTATGCACCACTATGTTCATGTTCATTTACAGTAAAGTAGCCACCTATGAAGGGCAATCAGATAAGAAAATCAGAAGTGGAGTGCCACTTAGAGCCACTCCATATTAGGTCATCCAAGGTGTGGGCAGCAACAGTTGTAAAAACAGTGAAGATAGGTATCTATTATGTGCCGCTATGTTCATGTTCATGTTCATTTATACAGAAAAGTATGACAGTATATTTAAGTAAAAAAAAATGAATTTATTTGTATAATAAACACTCAGGTGAGCGGCACTTCACTCTATGGGACAGGTGTAAAAACAGGATCCTCTCAGTAGGGGTGGTCCCCCCCCTCACCACCCTTCCTCGTACTTGATGACCTTGAGTGTACCGTAAGAGGGACCAGCCTCCCTTAGTTGTTTTTAAGTTGGTTATTTTTTAAGCTTTTATACTTAAAGAAGGAGAAAAAGAAATATTCCTGATGATTTATAGATTATATTATCAAAGTACATAGGGTTAAACATACTCGTATTGTAGGTCATCTCCCCCCACATAATATTTACTAACAAGGGCCCTCCTCCGTGCCCACAGGTCCGTTGTGGGGTCTTCCTCCCCCTCCTCCTCCTGGGACGAAGATGATGACTCATCATCTCCCAGAGAGTGAATGGGTTGTAGTGGGCCTCCCTCAGGTGACTGACTGCTGACGTCATAGGGTTCACTCTCGCTGGTGGGGCGTTGTCCTTCCTCTCCTTATGGTTCAATGACGTCACCACCTTCACTCTCGGTGGACATTCCTTGGGCTGAGGTGTTGGGGTGGGGGTCGGGTGGTATGTCTGGGTGACCATACCCTAGGCTAGTGTATTTATTTAGGTAAAAGCGCTTATCATCAAATGCACTTAAACCCCTCTTAGTGTTGAATGTGGTTGCCATCTGCCCCCCTGTATTCCTTATTTGTGAATAATTGAAAGTATTTACTACCCCATTGCTGTGTAGGGTCTCTTTAAAGTGGTTATGTGTTAAAGATACAGCTCGGGGAATACCCTTAGCGGTGATGGAATTTTTATTGTCAAGCAAAAGCACACTATACATTTTGGGCTTGAGTGCCACAACTTCAAGGATGTGTTTATCTGATACCTCTGACTTTAACAGCCCTAAAACACCCTTTTTAGAAGGATCATACAAGGTGTGAGTTTCAGGAAAATTACTCGTATCCATCCACAAACTAAGGGGTTCTTTCCCCATCTCATTAAAGACATCTTCAGCTAGTAAGCTGAAAATGAAACTGTCTGTATCACTATACAGCAGTTGTACCCTATTTGAATAGTGGTTCTTAAGTACCCTGTACCAAAAATGGTACAAACTGTATTTTGCTAGCTCAAAAATCTGGAACCCAATGTAATTAGGATGAGTAATTTTAATGAATGGTCTGGAACTGACAGACAATAATTTATTGTCACCTAAATGCACCATACGTTTAAAGCGAGGATTCTTCACCTCTCGTAAAAAGACCCTAGCTGAAGTCACTAGTTTGGTGTCAATGGCATAACGGGCTGGGTTCAGTAGTGTTTTACCAAAAACACTGTTCGTCAGTAATTTGAAGAGTGTTTTCCTATCGTTACTGCTGGAGGCATTTCTATTGTTAACGTTGGTGTTAACAAATTCTGCCATAAAATCTGACTGATGGAACTCGTAAATTGTATGTATTGTTTCCACTTCAAGTCCTATCTCAATAAATAGTTGTAAAAGGTGTAGAGATATGAAATAATGTTTCTTGGGGAGATGATCTCCAACCAGTTTAATATTTTTTTTAGGGAGATTTTTAATGTTATTTGTTTCCAAAAGTCCCCTACTAAATGGTGAGATATCCTCCATACTTATCCCCCTATGGTGTAAACAAAGGAGTAGATCGTCTGTTAGTCTAGCTATTTCAGGTCTTATGTGTTTGGTGTCAATTAAGAGCCAGTACCCTTTGTTAGAAGAGAATGGCTGTTCTGCCATTATCTTCCCTCCGCTAATGAAGGAGTTCATCTCATCAGATGATAGTCTCCTTAGTCCCCCATAGGGCAATTTCTTAGTCATACAATTCCCATAGAGGGAGTTGAAATCTAGATACAGTAAGAATGAAGACCTATCCTCCTGGGGGTTAAAAGATGGGTTGACATAGCGGTTGTTAGCTCTGACATAACTCCTAACTGCAGTTGTAAAACCCCCTCGTATGTTTTGTGATAAGAGATTGTGCAACGTCACATCTGCACTTAACTCCAACGATATTCTGCTACTTTTCAGGAAGCAGTCGTAGGAGTACCCTGGGAGGCTACAATAGTGTGTCAATTCTAAAGAATATATATCATTTAGAATTGCCCTGTGGTGTGTAAAAATGTCAGCCAGTAATCCTACATCACACCTCAAATAAATGAGGAGGTAGTCTTTTAATGTCCTACACCCTGTAGCCTCCCATGCTAATTTAGAATGTCTATATTCTTCCAAAGTTATACCTGATTTGTTTAGGGAGCTGTAGAACATTTCAATAGGAGGGAGTGTTGTGTCATTAAAGCAGCTGATTTTTGTGGTATATTCATAAGGGAAAAACTGCTTACCCTTTAAGAGTAGGTGGTGACTCTTTTTGGGCAAACCCTCTATCATTGAGTGAGTGAATGTTAAGGGGCTGGCTGAATCAATGTGGGTCTTTGCTAGGAATGAAAGACTACCTGTAATAAAAGCCAGTGAATCAAGAAATTTAAGCTTCCCTATTTCCACCTTAAGATATTTCGTCCCCTGTCTCATGAGGATATTGCTCTTAATATTTGAACCCATGGCAAACTCCCTCAAAATTAAGCCCATGTCATAAGACATATTATGAGCAATTAGGACTAAACTCTCTAGAGCATTCTTGTGGCGGAGGTTGCAGTAATTACATAGAGCTCCAATATAATTGAGTTTTTCCCTAAGGTGATCATGATGTTGAACCTTGAAATTGGAGGGTGTAAATTCCTCCTCACAAAACTGACAGTGAGTCTGTCTCCTAAAATGGATCATATCCTCAAGAGACATGTCTATTTCATAATGGGGGAGAGTGGATCTGATAATTTCCCATTTGGTAGCAACTCGCTGCATGAAATGAGTAACACTGTCCCCCCCAAAATAAGTAAATTTATCAATGACAGTGTGGTTCCTATCAACAATTATATAGCTGTATGCTATAGGTCTATGTATGGCTGTAACAGAACCTACACAATCCTCAGTGCTTAGGACACACTCAAAATCAAAATAGCCCACATGGGAAGGGGGGTAACCTTTCCCCGTATTTTTAAAATGGAGTGTGTCCCCAGGCTGAGGGTAAATAATTTTCTGAGTGATGTCGCAGGAAGATGAGTGATTTGTTAGCTCAGACGAATTTTGATATTCTGAGAGACAGTTTCTACAGAAGACTGTCTTTCGTCTGTGGCTGCGAGTAAAATTCCGTAGGAACTTATCGAACTCTTTAATTAGGGCCAAATGAGATTCCCCCAACAACAATAATGGTACTATTACCGAGTACTGTCTGCTACCACGACGACAAAGTGAGACGTGATAGACACCGTCTGTATGTTTGTGTATTGAATACAAAAAAATGGATAGTTTATTTCTATTCTCCAATTTAGAGATATCCTCCCAAGACAGAGGGAAGGATAAATTGTCGTATTTGACCATTTTCCTAATCCTAGAGTGAGACTCTACAAGTCTCCCTATACGTCTCCACTTCCACCCTTGTTGTGATGCCAGAAAAGCAGCAATGCATTGAATAATGCATGTTTTATTGTTACCAGCTGGGTTTGGGTTGAAGACCTCATACCGTCCCCTTAGAAAGGGGGGATAAGGGACATAATCCCCCAAAACTGACCTTACACTTGCATTACAGATGACGATTTTGAGGAAATCGACATTATATAATATGAAACCACTCCCCTCTGTTTCTGAAAGGAGATCTTCCAGTCGTGTAATCATATAACCCATCCAGCTTTCAATAAGATTACCCACTTCCTCAAGAGTTACCAGTCTAGCAGGTGTCGTTATGAAGTGTTCCCTAAAGTCATCATCTTCTGTGAGTCGTTGTTTTAAAAGTGTTACCTTTACTTCGAGAAGGATTTTTAATGATGAAGTAAAATTGCCATGTCCCCCAAGAGAATTCATGTAATTCTCTATTTCAGATATGTAATAGTCCCTAAAGTTGCTTAGGAGTCCTATAGGGTCTGTGGCGAAGGCTGAGGGGATGGAATATTCCATCCTAGTAAAGAGATCCCCCAGGGCCTCCACCCTATTAATTAAGTGGGGAGTGTCTATAGCATCCTCCTCATCTGGGGAATTTTCATCACTAATTAGGTCATTAACTCGATTGTTGACAAGAGGTCTAAAACCACTAGGGCCCGGCTGAGAGATGTCACCCCTATCACCACAACCACCATCGTCATCATCATCATCATCATCATCATCATCATCATCATCATCATCACTCATCACTTCCTCTCCCCCCTCCCCTCCATTTGCAATGGACTGTCTAACCCCACCTCCACCTAAGGGGTTATTGTCACGCTGTGCTTTGTCATGTTCCTCTCCTACCTGCCTCTGAATCACCCCTGGAAAATAATAATAATAATAATAATAATAATAAAAGGCAACACCCACTCACTAAACCCCATGACATAAGTTCTCAAAAAAAAGCTTCTTAAGAGAAATAAAGGTGGAGGGTTTATTCATTCACCTTGGGGGCATGTTTGTAGATGTTCAGAGGTCAAGTCCTCACACAGAGAGGTCCCACAATTATCACAAGGGAAATTGTGGTGAGGTCTCAAGGTGGTATTTCCACACATGAAGCCAACCTCTCTGGAAGGGAGGGTGGGCTGGCGACGTTTACCTAATGAAGGAAATAGTGTATAATTTATATACACACACTCCCCCACACCCATGGAGAAGGGGAAAACCCATCTTAATATTTCTCATTTGAATTAAATATCCATAAATAAATAAATAAATAAATAAATAAATATATAAAATACGGTCATACCTCCAGCACAGGTTCTCCTGTGTTCACCACTAGACTGTACACATGCAGTTTCTCCGCAGAAGAAACATGTGTAACACCTATGAACGAAGAGATGTGATGAGCGCCATCCACAAATTCTACAAATATCACCAACTCGAGACATCACGATCACGCTTACATAGAATAAATAAATATATATATATATATATATATATATATATATATATATATATATATGTATATATATATATATATATATATATATATATATATATATATATTTATATATATATATATATATATATATATATATATATATATATATATATATATATATATATATATATTTTTTTTTTAATTTTCTAATATAGAGAAGGGAGTACCACCTCTGGCTGGAAAAAGGGGGACCCATAGCCTCGGAGGAAACCACACATAACGCATTGGAGGGAATGTAGGTCCCTTCCAATACAGTTTCTGTGTGCTTTTCTCCTACCACCCCCTTCCCTTTTTTTTTTTTTTTTTGCCTTTATTGTGTATTTAAAGGTTACAAAACATACAAGACAAATGCCTAAAGGTTATGGATCTCTTGAAGCTCCTCCGCTTCTGGACAGGAACCGAGGACGCAGCAAGCATTTCCCCTCTGGATCGCCACACTGAGACGCTGAAATAAAAAACTGGAAGCCCTTGGGTCTCTGGTGACGTCAATGAGCCTGGAACCATATTCCTTGAGAAATCCCAAGGCACTCTTGCCCCAGGGGCCATGCGTCTCAGACGCTATGGGAACAAAGAGGTATTGACCTTCCAGTCGCCTGTACTTGAGTGATTTTGCTGTTTCCCTGTGGTTGGCCGCCCCACCTGCTTGATCAGCTCCGAAGTGTACATAGGTGTCAGCCAGGGTATATATATATATATATATATATATATATATATATATATATATATATATATATATATATATATATATATATATATATATATATATATATATATATATATATATATATATATATATATATATATATATTAGTATATTTTGGTAGCAGTCTTTCCTGTAGACATATATTATTAAATATGACCGAAAAAGTAAGATTAATAATTCTAACACGAATTTTCTCAATCTTTCGTACATTTCTTTTCACTGTTGGAGGTAATTCAAAAATCAATTCTCAAAAATTCATTTTTATTTCTAGTCTGATGCGACACTTGAGTGCGTTTCGTAAAACTTATTACATTTTCAAAGACTTTACACATACACAACTGAATAGAACTTACATATCTCCGATTTGTTTATATCTACATTTGAGTGAGATGGATGGGGTGAGGTGGTATTTAATAGGGTATTAATTTCATCAACACAAGACAGAACACAAAACAATGGGTATTGAAATGGAAGTGATTGTAGAAAGCCTATTGGTCCATATTTCTTGATGCTTCTATATTGGAGCGGAGTCTTGAGGTGGGTAGAATATAGTTGTGCATTAATTGGCTGGTGATTGCTGGTGTTGACTTCTTAATGTGCAGTGCCTCGCAAACGTCAAGCCGTCTGCTATCGCTGTATCTATTGATGATTCCTGTGTTGTTTACTAGGATTTCTCTGGCGATGGTTTGGTTGTGGGAAGAGATTATATGTTCCTTAATGGAGCCCTGTTGCTTATGCATCGTTAAACGCCTAGAAAGAGATGTTGTTGTCTTGCCTATATACTGGGTTTTTTGGAGCTTACAGTCCCCAAGTAGGCATTTGAAGGCATAGACGACGTTGGTCTCTTTTAAAGCATTCTGCTTTGTGTCTGGAGAGTTTCTCATGAGTAGGCTGGCCGTTTTTCTGGTTTTATAGTAAATCGTCAATTGTATCCTCTGATTTTTGTCTGTAGGGATAACGTTTCTATTAACAATATCTTTCAGGACCCTTTCCTCCGTTTTATGAGCTGTGGAAAAGAAGTTCCTGTAAAATAGTCTAATAGGGGGTATAGGTGTTGTGTTAGTTGTCTCTTCAGAGGTTGCATGGCGTTTCACTTTCCTTCTTATGATGTCTTCGACGAAACCATTGGAGAAGCCGTTGTTGACTAGGACCTGCCTTACCCTACAGAGTTCTTCGTCGACTTGCTTCCATTCTGAGCTGTGGCTGAGAGCACGGTCGACATATGCGTTAACAACACTCCTCTTGTACCTGTCTGGGCAGTCGCTGTTGGCATTTAGGCACATTCCTATGCTCGTTTCCTTAGTGTAGACTGCAGTGTGGAAACCTCCGCTCTTTTCCATGACTGTTACATCTAGAAAGGGCAGCTTCCCATCCTTTTCCATCTCGTAAGTGAAACGCAGCACGGAACTCTGATCAAATGCCTCCTTCAGCTCCTGCAGATGTCTGACATCAGGTACCTGTGTAAAAATGTCGTCAACATACCTGCAGTATATGGCAGGTTTCAAGTTCATGTCGACTAAGACTTTTTGCTCGATGGTACCCATGTAGAAGTTTGCAAACAGGACACCTAGGGGAGAACCCATGGCGACCCCATCTACTTGCTTATACATGTGCCCATCCGGGCTCAAGAAGGGTGCCTCTTTAGTACAAGCTTGGAGTAGATTCCTCAGAATATTTTCTGGTATGTCAAGAGGAGTACAGGCTGGATCACGATACACTCTGTCGGCTATCATCCCGATTGTCTCGTCCACAGGTACGTTGGTAAACAGCAATTCTACGTCCAACGAGGCTCTTATCCCTGTGGCCCATGTGCCCCGCAGTAAGTCAACAAATTCCTTTGGAGACTTCAGGCTGAAGGCGCAAGGAACATAAGGGGTCAGCAGGCCGTTGAGTCGCTTCGCCAGTCTGTACGTGGGTGTGGGTATCTGCCTAATGATTGGCCGAAGTGGGTTTCCAGGCTTGTGTGTCTTGACATTTCCATACGCATATCCAGGTTTATATTCCCCAATGATCTTTGGCAGGTGGAGTCCGGATTTCTTGGCGTTCACAGTTTCGATCAGTTTGTTGACCTTTGCTTTCAATTCGGCTGTAGTGTCCTTCGTTACCCTTTGGAACTTAGTTTGGTCAGAGAGTATGAGGTTCATTTTCGCCAGATATTCGTCTTATTTAAGAATGACATATATTGGCGACTTGTGACCTCTCCTGACAACTATCTCCTTGTTCTCACGAAGGCTTTTAGCTGCCACTTTGAGCTCGGGGGACAGTATGGTGCTTCTGTAATTGCCTCGATTCTTTCCTCCTTCTGCAATAAGTTGTGCTTGTAAGGTATCCTTGGTAGTGACCTTCTTTTGTGTCTCGAGGTCGAATATGTCGTCCAACAGAATTTCCAACTCTACTTTCCGGGCCATCTTACTCGGTCTGGACATAACGTTACAGTTTATGCCCAGATTTAGGAGAGTGACTTGGTCCTCAGTGAGGTTAATTCCTGCAAGGTTCAGGAAGCCATCTCTTGGTCGTGGAATTGCCATAGGTCCTCCATATAATGTTGTAAGTTTCTTGATAATCCTTGTTTCAGTGCTGAGGTGATGTCGGTCTGTGAGGATGTCGAGGTGTTGTTCAATGCGTGTATGGATACTTTCGTCGATGTTGCTATTTCTCCACTCGTTTGTAGCATGAAGTAGTTGCGTTTTGTTGTCTTTGATTTCATTCTCTGCCTTGTATATCTGATCACGAATCAGATCCTGGCGATATTTTATCGTGAAGGCTTGATTCCTTGCTGCTGGGTCGTGCGCTTTAAGATTAGTATATTTTGGTAGCAGTCTTTCCTGTAGACATATATTATTAAATATGACCGAAAAAGTAAGATTAATAATTCTAACACGAATTTTCTCAATCTTTCGTACATTTCTTTTCACTGTTGGAGGTAATTCAAAACTCAATTCTCAAAAATTCCTTTTTATTTTTAGTCTGACGTGACACTTGAGCGCGTTTCGTAAAACTTATTACATTTTCAAAGACTTTAGTTAACACATACACAACTGAATAGAACTTACACATCTCCGATTTTGTTTATATCTACATTTGAGTGAGGTGGATGGGGTGAGGTGGTATTTAATAAGGTATTAATTTCATCAACACAAGCCAGAACATGAAACAATGGGTATTGAATAGAATTGATTGTAGAAAGCCTATTGGTCCATATTTCTTGATGCTTCTATATTGGAGCGGAGTCTTGAGGTGGGTAGAATATAGTTGTGCATTAATTGACTGTTGATTGCTGGTGTTGACTTCTTGATGTGTAATGCCTCGCAAACGTCAAGCCGCCTGCTATCGCTGTATCTATCGATGATTTCTGTGTTGTTTACTAGGATATATATATATATATATGTCTATATATATATATATATATATATATATATATATATATATATATATATATATATATATATATATATATATATATATATATATATATATATATATATATATATATATATATATATATATGTCGTACCTAGTAGCCAGAAAGCACTTCTCTGCCTACTATACAAGGCCCGGTTTGCCTAATAAGCCAAGTTTTTTTTAATTAATTATTTTCCGACTACCTAACCTACCTAACCTAACCTAACCTAACTTTTTCGGCTACCTAACCTAACCTAACCTATAAAGATAGGTTAAGTTAGGTTAGGTAGGGTTGGTTAGATTCGGTCATATATCTACGTTAATTTTAACTCCAATAAAAAAATATTGACCTGATACGTAAAGAAATTAGTAGCTTTATCATTTCATAAGAAAAATTTAGAGAAAATATATTAATTCAGGAAAACTTGGCTTATTAGGCAAATCGGGCCTTGTATAGTAGGCTGAGAAGTGCGTTCTGGCTACTAGGTACTATATATATATATATATATATATATATATATATATATATATATATATATATATATATATATATATATATATATATATATATATATATATATATACAACTTTAGAACACTTTCCCACCAGGAGACTCGAACCCTAGCCAGCACAGAAGCCTTCCAGCAACTGGCATAACAGGTACGCCTTAACCCGCTCCACCACCTGCTCAGACCCTTAAAGAGATGGTAATTTCGGAGTATTTAAATACACCAAAGATCACCACCTCCCAAGAGCACTAGAGCAAGTGAGGGGTCATTTATACGTTTATTTCATCAAGTCCCTGTTAATATGGGAAGACACAGTGTCTATGCTTAAGGCACTACTCTCCTAAACACGAGAGTTAAGTATACAACTTTAGAACACTTTCCCACCAGGAGACTCGAACCCTAGCCAGCACAGAAGCCTTCCAGCAACTGGCATAACAGGTACGCCTTAACCCGCTCCACCACCTGCTCAGACCCCTAAAGAGATGGTAATTTCGGAGTATTTAAATACACCAAAGATCACCACCTCCCAAGAGCACTAGAGCAAGTGAGGGGTCATTTATACATTTATTTCATCAAGTCCCTGTTAATATGGGAAGACACAGTGTCTATGCTTAAGGCACAACTCTCCTAAACACGAGAGTGAAGTATACAACTTTAGAACACTTTCCCACCAGGAGACTCGAACCCTAGCCAGCACAGAAGCCTTCCAGCAACTGGCATAACAGGTATGCCTTAACCCGCTCCACCACCTGCTCAGACCCCTAAAGAGATGGTAATTTCGGAGTATTTAAATACACCAAAGATCACCACCTCCCAAGAGCACTAGAGCAAGTGAGGGGTCATTTATACGTTTATTTCATCAAGTCCCTGTTAATATGGGAAGACACAGTGTCTATGCTTAAGGCACAACTCTCCTAAACACGAGAGTGAAGTATACAACTTTAGAACACTTTCCCACCAGGAGACTCGAACCCTAGCCAGCACAGAAGCTTTCCAGCAACTGGCATAACAGGTACGCCTTAACCCGCTCAGACCCCTAAAGAGATGGTAATTTCGGAGTATTTAAATACACCAAAGATCACCACCTCCCAAGAGCACTAGAGCAAGTGAGGGGTCATTTATACGTTTATTTCATCAAGTCCCTGTTAATATGGGAAGACACAGTGTCTATGCTTAAGGCACAACTCTCCTAAACACGAGAGTGAAGTATACAACTTTAGAACACTTTCCCACCAGGAGACTCAAACCCTAGCCAGCACAGAAGCCTTCCAGCAACTGGCATAACAGGTACGCCTTAACCCGCTCCACCACCTGCTCAGACCCCTAAAGAGATGGTAATTTCGGAGTATTTAAATACACCAAAGATCACCACCTCCCAAGAGCACTAGAGCAAGTGAGGGGTCATTTATACGTTTATTTCATCAAGTCCCTGTTAATATGGGAAGACACAGTGTCTATGCTTAAGGCACAACTCTCCTAAACACGAGAGTGAAGTATACAACTTTAGAACAGAAGGGTTTAGAAGGGTTCAACTCAAGGGTGCGACTCAATTTTTAATTTATGTTTTTCAAGATGAAGACGAATTTTATTTGCTATTATAGATTCGAGTAACTTTCCCACAACAGACGTTAGGCTAATTGGTCGATAGTTAGACACAAGTGATCTATCTCCTTTCTTAAAATCTGGTATCACATTAGCAACTTTCCAAAACTCTGGCACTCTGCCTGACTCTATTGATTTATTAAATATGGTTGACAGTGGGTCACAGAGCTCCTCTTTGCATTCTTTAAGCACCATGGCAAACACTTCATCCGGCCCTGGGGATTTGTTTGGTTTTAGTTTTACTATTTGTTTAATTACATCCTCCCTGGTAACTGCTAAACTCGTCAACCTGTCCTCGTCCCCACCCACATAGACTTGTTTGGCTGAAGGCATATTGTTAAGTTCCTCTTTAGTAAATACAGATACAAAATATTTATTAAAAATACTACTCATCTCTTCATCACTATCTGTTATTTGACCTGTCTCAGTTTTTAATGGACCTATCCTTTCCCTAGTCTTAGTACGATATAACTGAAAAAACCCTTTAGGATTTGTCTTTGCTTGCCCTGCTATACGAACTTCATAGTTTCTTTTTGCTTTCCTTATCTCTTTTTTAACATTTCTAACCAGTTGTACGAATTCCTGTTCTAAAGTGACCTCCCCATTTTTAATCCTTTTGTACCAAGCTCTCTTTTTACTTATAAGGTTCTTCAAATTCTTTGTTATCCACTTTGGGTCATTAGTATTCGATCTATTCAATTTGTATGGTATACTACGTTCCTGTGCTTTGTTTAGAATATTCTTAAATAAGTTATATATTGAATACACATCGAAATCCCCATTTACGTCACCTATCGCTGGGTTCATGTCTCGCTCCAAGGCCGGCCCCCACCCCATACCCAAGACTTTCCAATCAATTTGACCCAAAGAATTTCTTAGGCTATTAAAATCAGCTTTTCGAAAATCTGCACTTTAACAGAATTTTCTCCTACAGGTCTATTCCATTCTATGCTAAATCTGATTTCTCTGTGATCACTGTTCCCTAGCTCACTCCCTATTTCGATGTCATTAATTTGTGTTTCCCTGTTAGTTAACACTAAATCTAAAATATTATTTTCCCGTGTTGGTTCCTTAATGTGTTTCGTAAGAAAGCATTCGTCAATTAATTCTAGAAAATCTTCTGCTTCACTATTCCCTGTTTTGTTCAACCAGTTTATTCCACTAAAATTAAAGTCACTCATGACGTAAATACTGTTATCTTGAGAGGTTATCTTGAGATGATTTCGGGGCTCTTTAGTGTCCCCGCGGCCCGGTCCTCGACCAGTCCTCTACCCCCAGGAAGCAGCCCGTGACAGCTGACTAACTCCCAGGTACCTATTTGCTGCTAGGTAACAGGGGCATTCAGGGTGAAAAAAACTTTGCCCATTTGTTTCTGCCTCGTGCGGGAATCGAACCCGCGCCACAGAATTACGAGTCCTGCGCGCTCTCCACCAGGCTACGAGGCCCCCTACATACAAGAGATTTTACAAAGATTAATGGATTTATAGATAGAGCTAGTACATACAATTACAACTAGTACTGTTAGATCTAGATGCCCTAGATATTTCATCCCATAGATGCTTTGCATCCATTCTGTCTAAATTTGGTGGCCTATATATAACTCCTATTATAATATTATTTGCTTTTTCGTTTAATTCTCTCCAAATAGTTTCTGAGTGTGGCTCAGTTTTGATTCCCTCTTTGAGACTACATTTCAAATTGTCCTAACATATATGGCTACTCCCCCTCCTCGTCTAATATATCTATCTGAGTGAAATAGTTTAAATCCATTTATCTGATATTCAGCTAATAGTTCTCTATTTTCTACATTCATCCACGTTTCGGTAAGTGCAATAATATCTATTTTTTCTGTGCAGAAAAGAGCATTTAATTCGTTAATTTTATTTCTTAGACTTCTACTGTTAGTGCAATATACCCTAAGTGAATTGTTATTTTGAGGCCCTTCTCTTTCCCTGATCATTTTGCCAATTCCTTTCTCCCACAAACACATACTTTTATTATCTCCTTCCTCCAAATCAATTCCCATACCTCTATCTACGAACAGTTTAAATCCAAACAAACACCTGTAACCACTTCTTCCATCGAGTTCGCAACAGCAATAACCCCAGCTCTCGATAGATGCACCCTATCACGAGCATACATTTCATTTCTTCCATAGAAGTGTTCCCAGTTGTCTATGAAAGATATTGCATTTTCTTTGCAATATCTTTCCTGCCGGCAATTGACACCAAGTGCCCTTGACATCCTTTCATTTCCCACTCCCTTTCTTGGAAGAATGCCACATATCCATACAGATAGATATATTAGACGAGGAGGTGGAGTAGCCATATATGTTAGGAACAATTTGAAATGTAGTCTCAAAGAGGGAATCAAAACAGAGCCACACACAGAAACTATTTGGATTGAATTAAACGAAAAAGCTAATAATATTATAATAGGAGTAATATATAGGCCACCAAATTTAGACAGAATGGAAGCAAAGCATCTATGGGATGAAATATCTAGAGCATCTAGATCTAACAGTATTTATGTCATGGGTGACTTTAATTTTAGCGGAATAAACTGGTTGAACAAAACAGGGAATAGTGAAGCAGAAGATTTTCTAGAATTAATTGACGATTGCTTTCTTACGCAACACATTAAGGAACCAACACGGGAAAATAATATTTTAGATTTAGTGTTAACTAACAGGGAAACGCAAATTAATGACATCGAAATAGGGAGTGAGCTAGGGAGCAGTGATCACAAAGAAATCAGATTTAGCATAGAATGGAATAGACCAGTAGGAGAAAATTCTGTTAAAGTGCCAGATTTTCGAAAAGCTGATTTTAATAGCCTAAGAAATTTTTTGGGTCAAATTGATTGGAAAGTCTTGGGTATGGGTGTGGGCCGGTCTTGGAGCGAGACATGAACCCAGCGATAGGTGACTTAAATGGGGATTTCGATGTGGATTCAATATATAACTTATTTAAGAATATTCTAAACAAAGCACAGGAACGTAGTATACCATACAAATTGAATAGATCGTATACTAATGACCCAAAGTGGATAACAAAGAATTTGAAGAAAATTGTAGGTAAAAAGAGAGCTTGGTACAAAAGGATTAAAAATGGGGAGGTCACTTTAGAACAGGAATTCGTACAACTGGTTAGAAATGTTAAAAAAGAGATAAGGAAAGCAAAAAGAAACTATGAAGTTCGCATAGCAGGGCAAGCAAAGACAAATCCTAAAGGGTTTTTTCAGTTATATCGTACTAAGACTAGGGAAAGGATAGGTCCATTAAAAACTGAGACAGGTCAAATAACAGATAGTGATGAAGAGATGAGTAGTATTTTTAATAAATATTTTGTATCTGTATTTACTAAAGAGGAACTTAACAATATGCCTTCAGCCGAACAAGTCTATGTGGGTGGGGACGAGGACAGGTTGACGAGTTTAGCAGTTACCAGGGAGGATGTTCTTAAACAAATAGTAAAACTCAAACCAAACAAATCCCCAGGGCCGGATGAAGTGTTTGCTAGGGTGCTTAAGGAATGCAAAGAGGAGCTTTGTGACCCACTGTCAACCATATTTAATAAATCAATAGAGTCAGGCAGAGTGCCAGAGTTTTGGAAAGTTGCTAATGTGATACCAGTTTTTAAGAAAGGAGATAGATCACTTGCGTCTAACTATCGACCAATTAGCCTAACGTCTATTGTGGGAAAGTTACTGGAATCTATAATAGCAAATAAAATTCGTCTTCATCTTGAAAAACATAAATTAATAATTGAGTCGCAACATGGTTTTATAAATGGCCGTTCATGTTTAACAAATTTGTTATCTTTTTATTCTAGCATTGTTGAGGCAGTTGATAGTGGTAAGGATTGCGATGTTGTATACCTTGACTTTAGCAAAGCTTTTGATACAGTGCCACATGAAAGACTGATTAAAAAAATAGAGTCTCATGGTATTGGGGGTGCTGTATTAAGCTGGATTAGGGCATGGCTATACCAAAGGAAACAGAGAGTTAGTATAAATGGAATCAAGTCAGAGTGGGAAAATGTTGTAAGTGGAGTGCCTCAAGGCTCTGTCCTGGGACCTCTGTTGTTTATAATATATATAAATGATTTAGATTCAGGTTTGAGTAGCAACATTTGCAAATTTGCCGATGATACGAAAATCGGTAGGGAAATTAATTCGGAGGAGGACTCACTATCACTTCAAGTTGATCTAGATAGGGTTTTGAAATGGTCAAAGGATTGGCAGATGCAGTTTAATGCTGATAAATGTAAAGTTCTGAGGTTAGGTAATGATGATAGAGTTACAAGATACGAGCTAGATGGTGTTGTGATTGCGAAGTCGGATTGCGAAAGGGATCTGGGAGTTATGATTAGTAAGAATTTAAAACAAAAGGATCAATGCATAAATGTTCGTAATAAGGCAAATCGGACACTTGGATTTATTAATCGCAGCGTTAGTAACAAGACACCTGGTGTGGTTCTCAAGCTATATCTTGCTCTAGTTAGGCCCCATTTAGATTATGCAGTTCAGTTTTGGTCGCCATATTATAGAATGGATATAAATTCACTTGAACGTGTCCAGCGTAGGATGACTAAGTTAATTCCCCAAATTAGAAATCTTTCATATGAAGAAAGATTAACAAAGCTTAAGTTGCATTCACTGGAAAGGCGAAGAGTTAGGGGTGACATGATAGAGGTTTACAAGTGGATGAATGGACATAACCGGGGGGATATTAATAGGGTATTAAAAGTATCAACACAGGACAGAACACGAAACAATGGATATAAATTGGATAAGTTTAGATTTAGGAAAGACTTGGGTAAATACTGGTTCAGTAACAGGGTTGTTGATTTGTGGAACCAATTGCCGCGTAACATTGTGGAGGTGGGGTCCCTCGATTGTTTCAAGCACGGGTTGGACAAGTATATGAGTGGGATTGGGTGGTTATAGAATAGGAGCTGCCTCGTATGGGCCAATAGGCCTTCTGCAGTTACCTTTGTTCTTATGTTCTTATATGATCGGGATTCCTCCCTTGCTCCTAACTAATTCAATGGCTGTCCTGAATCTCTGTATTAGTTCCTCACTCCTAACTCGTCCAACATCATTACCCCCTGCACTAATACAAATAATGGGTTTGTTCCCATTTCCTGTCATAATATCATTCATGTTTCCAACAATATCGCCAATTCCAGCTCCCGGGTAGAAAACCCTTAATCTGTTTCCCCTATCTCTGGCACAAAACGTTCTGTCTAAATACCTCACCTGGGAATCTCCCACAACCAAAATTCGCTTCGATCCTCCCTTTTCCTTTCGAGCAGTTTGAGGGACCTGCGCTTTAATGCTCCTCGTTACTTTGTCTTTGCCACCTCGTTGAACAACAGGTTCAACACAGCACTCGTCCTCTAATACGTCAAATGCATTAAAAGTCCTTAGGTGTAGGCTATTAGTTGTCGGTTTTGCCAAGGTCTTCTTAAGACCCCTGTCTTTCACAACTTGCCAAGACGAGGACTTCTTAATACTGCTCCCGTCAGTCCTTCTTAATGAGGTCCCGTCAATACTGGCCTCCTCCTTCGTTTCCTCCCGAAGTCCCAGCCGTCGCACCTCCTCCCGCAGGGAATCCATCTCTGCTCTCAGAGCTCCAACCATACTCACCAAATCCCTCACTAATCCCTCCATTATTGCAATAATAATGTTATTGGAATCGGAGCTCCAGCTAGCACAACCTCTCACTGTGACTGCACCTGACTGACTGGTCAGTGGAGCAAGTCAGAGTGGGAAAATATTGTAAGTGGAGTGCCTCAATGCTCTGTCCTTGGACCTCTGTTGTTTATAATATATATAAATGATTTAGATTCAGGTTTGAGTAGCAACATTTGCAAATTTGCCGATGATACGAAAATCGGTAGGGATATTATTTCGGAGGAGGACTCACTATCACTTCAAGTTGATCTAGATAAGGTTTTGAAATGGTCAAAGGATTGACAGATGTAGTTTAATGCTGATAAATGTAAAGTTCTGAGGTTAGGTAATAATGATAGAGTTACAAGATACGGGCTAGATGGTGTTGAGATTGCGAAGTCAGATTGCGAAAGGGATCTGGGAGTTATGATTAGTAAGAATTTAAAACAAAAGGATCAATGCACAAATGTTCGTAATAAGGCAAATCGGACACTTGGATTTATTAATCGCAACGTTAGTAACAAGACACCTGGTGTGGTTCTCAAGCTATATCTTGCTCAAGTTAGGCCCCATTTAGATTATGCTGTTCAGTTTTGGTCGCCATATTATAGAATGGATATAAATTCACTTGAACGTGTCCATCGTAGGATGACTAAGTTAATTCCCCAAATTACCGGGGGGATATTAATAGGGTATTAAAAGTATCAACACAGGACAGAACACGAAACAATGGGTATAAATTGGATAAGTTTAGATTTAGGAAAGACTTGGGTAAATACTGGTTCAGTAACAGGGTTGATGATTTGTGGAACCAATTGCCGCGTAACATTGTGGAGGTGGGGTCCCTCGATTGTTTCAAGCACGGGTTGGACAAGTATATGAGTGGGATTGGGTGGTTATAGAATAGGAGCTGCCTCGTATGGGCCAATAGGCCTTCTGCAGTTACCTTTGTTCTTATGTTCTTATGTTTAATTAGAAATCTTTCATATGAAGAAAGATTAACAAAGCTTAAGTTGCATTCACTGGAAAGGCGAAGAGTTAGGGGTGATATGATAGAGGTTTACAAGTGGATGAATGGACATAACAGGGGGGATATTAATAGGGTATTAAAAATATCAACACAAGACAGAACACGAAACAATGGGTATAAATTGGATAAATTTAGATTTAGGAAAGACTTGGGTAAATACTGGTCCAGTAACAGGGTTGTTGATTTGTGGAACCAATTGCCGCGTAACGTGGTGGAGGTGGTGTCCCATGATAGTTTCAAGCGCGGGTTGGACAAGTATATTAGTGGGATTGGGTGGTTATAGAATAGGAGCTGCCTCGTATGGGCCAATAGACCTTCTGCAGTTACCTTTGTTCTTATGTAAAAAAAATATCAACTCAAGACAGAACACGAAACAATGGGCACAAACTGAACAAGCCCAGACCTAGGAAAGACCCAGGTAAACACCGGCCCAGCAACAGGGCCGCCGATTTGTGGAACCAACCGCCGCGCAACGTGGTGGAGATGGGGTCCCTCGACCGCCCGAAGCGCGGGCCGGACACATACATGAGTGGGACCGGGTGGCCACAGATGGGAGCCGCCTCGCATGGGCCAATAGGCCCTCCGCAGCTACCCCCGCTCCCATGTTCCCATGTTCTTATGATGGGAGGGAAGAGAACTCTCGACACCCCAAAATCTCTTGGATAAAATGGATATCCTGCAAGAGTCAAATGGAGAGAAAGATCTGGGGTTGATATCACACCGAACCTGTCTTCAGAGGCCCACATCAAAAGAATATCATCAGCGGCATATGCTAAGTTGGCCAACATAAGAACTGCCTTTAGAAACTTGTGTAAGGAATCGTTCAGGACCTTGTTTACCACATATGTCAGACCAATCATGTAGTATGCAGCTCCAGCCTGGAGTCCATACCTAGTTATTGCAATAAGAACATAAGAACATAAGAACATAAGAACAAAGGTAACTGCAGAAGGCCTATTGGCCCATACGAGGCAGCTCCTATTCTATAACCACCCAATCCCACTCATATACTTGTCCAACCCGTGCTTGAAACAATCGAGGGACCCCACCTCCACAATGTTACGCGGCAATTGGTTCCACAAATCAACAACCCTGTTACTGAACCAGTATTTACCCAAGTCTTTCCTAAATCTAAACTTATCCAATTTATATCCATTGTTTCGTGTTCTGTCCTGTGTTGATACTTTTAATACCCTATTAATATCCCCCCGGTTATGTCCATTCATCCACTTGTAAACCTCTATCATGTCACCCCTAACTCTTCGCCTTTCCAGTGAATGCAACTTAAGCTTTGTTAATCTTTCTTCATATGAAAGATTTCTAATTTGGGGAATTAACTTAGTCATGGTATTGGGGGTGCTATATCATGGTATTGGGGGTGCTATATTGAGCTGGATTGGGGCGTGGCTGTGCCAAGGGAAGCGGAGAGTTGGTGTAAATGGAGTCAAGTCGGAGTGGGAAAGTGTTGTGGGTGGAGTGCCTCGGGGCTCTGTCCTGGGACCTCTGTTGTTTATGATATATATGGGTGATTTGGATTCGGGTTTGAGTAGCAACATTTGCAGGTTTGCCGATGATACGAAGGTCGGTGGGGAGATTGGTTCGGGGGAGGACTCGCTATCACTTCGGGTTGGTCTGGATGGGGTTTTGGAATGGTCGGGGGATTGGCGGATGCGGTTTGGTGCTGATGTGTGTGGGGTTCTGAGGTTGGGTAGTGATGATAGAGTTGGAGGATGCGAGCTGGATGGTGTTGTGATTGCGGGGTCGGATTGCGAGGGGGATCTGGGAGTTGTGATTGGTGAGAGTTTGAAACAAAAGGATCAGTGCATGGGTGTTCGTGATGGGGCAAGTCGGACACTTGGATTTGTTAATCGCAGCGTTGGTGGCGAGACACCTGGTGTGGTTCTCGAGCTGTATCTTGCTCTGGTTGGGCCCCGTTTGGGTTGTGCGGTTCAGTTTTGGTCGCCGTATTGTGGAGTGGATGTGGGTTCACTTGAACGTGTCCAGCGTAGGATGACTAAGTTAATTCCCCAAATTAGAAATCTTTCATATGAAGAAAGATTAACAAAGCTTAAGTTGCATTCACTGGAAAGGCGAAGAGTTAGGGGTGACATGATAGAGGTTTACAAGTGGATGAATGGACATAACCGGGGGGATATTAATAGGGTATTAAAAGTATCAACACAGGACAGAACACGAAACAATGGGTATAAATTGGATAAGTTTAGATTTAGGAAAGACTTGGGTAAATACTGGTTCAGTAACAGGGTTGTTGATTTGTGGAACCAATTGCCGCGTAACATTGTGGAGGTGGGGTCACTCGATTGTTTCAAGCACGGGTTGGACAAGTATATGAGTGGGATTGGGTGGTAATAGAATAGGAGCTGCCTCGTATGGGCCAATAGGCCTTCTGCAGTTACCTTTGTTCTTATGTTCTTATGTTCTTATCCTACGCTGGACACGTTCAAGTGAATTTATATCCATTCTATAATATGGCGACCAAAACTGAACTGCATAATCTAAATGGGGCCTAACTAGAGCAAGATATAGCTTGAGAACCACACCAGGTGTCTTGTTACTAACGCTGCGATTAATAAATCCAAGTGTCCGATTTGCCTTATTACGAACATTTATGCATTGATCCTTTTGTTTTAAATTCTTACTAATCATAACTCCCAGATCCCTTTCGCAATCCGACTTCGCAATCACAACACCATCTAGCTCGTATCTTGTAACTCTATCATCATTACCTAACCTCAGAACTTTACATTTATCAGCATTAAACTGCATCTGCCAATCCTTTGACCATTTCAAAACCCTATCTAGATCAACTTGAAGTGATAGTGAGTCCTCCTCCGAATTAATTTCCCTACCGATTTTCGTATCATCGGCAAATTTGCAAATGTTGCTACTCAAACCTGAATCTAAATCATTTATATATATTATAAACAACAGAGGTCCCAGGACAGAGCCTTGAGGCACTCCACTTACAACATTTTCCCACTCTGACTTGATTCCATTTATACTAACTCTCTGTTTCCTTTGGTATAGCCATGCCCTAATCCAGCTTAATATAGCACCCCCAATACCATGAGACTCTATTTTTTTAATCAGTCTTTCATGTGGCACTGTATCAAAAGCTTTGCTAAAGTCAAGGTATACAACATCGCAATCCTTACCACTATCAACTGCCTCAACAATGCTAGAATAAAAAGATAACATATTTGTTAAACTTGAACGGCCATTTATAAAACCATGTTGCGACTCAATTATTAATTTATGTTTTTCAAGATGAAGACGAATTTTATTTGCTATTATAGATTCGAGTAACTTTCCCACAATAGACGTTAGGCTAATTGGTCGATAGTTAGACGCAAGTGATCTATCTCCTTTCTTAAAAACTGGTATCACATTAGCAACTTTCCAAAACTCTGGCACTCTGCCTGACTCTATTGATTTATTAAATATGGTTGACAGTGGGTCACAAAGCTCCTCTTTGCATTCTTTAAGCACCCTAGCAAACACTTCATCCGGCCCTGGGGATTTGTTTGGTTTGAGTTTTACTATTTGTTTAAGAACATCCTCCCTGGTAACTGCTAAACTCGTCAACCTGTCCTCGTCCCCACCCACATAGACTTGTTCGGCTGAAGGCATATTGTTAAGTTCCTCTTTAGTAAATACAGATACAAAATATTTATTAAAAATACTACTCATCTCTTCATCACTATCTGTTATTTGACCTGTCTCAGTTTTTAATGGACCTATCCTTTCCCTAGTCTTAGTACGATATAACTGAAAAAACCCTTTAGGATTTGTCTTTGCTTGCCCTGCTATGCGAACTTCATAGTTTCTTTTTGCTTTCCTTATCTCTTTTTTAACATTTCTAACCAGTTGTACGAATTCCTGTTCTAAAGTGACCTCCCCATTTTTAATCCTTTTGTACCAAGCTCTCTTTTTACCTATAAGGTTCTTCAAATTCTTTGTTATCCACTTTGGGTCATTAGTATACGATCTATTCAATTTGTATGGTATACTACGTTCCTGTGCTTTGTCTAGAATATTCCCAAACAAGTCATACCTTGAATCCACATCGAAATCCCCATTTAAGTCACCTATCGCTGGGTTCATGTCTCGCTCCAAGACCGGCCCACACCCCATACCCAAGCCTTTCCAATCAATTTGACCCAAAAAATTTCTTAGGCTATTAAAATCAGCTTTTCGAAAATCTGGCACTTTAACAGAATTTTCTCCTACTGGTCTATTCCATTCTATGCTAAATCTGATTTCTTTGTGATCACTGCTCCCTAGCTCACTCCCTATTTCGATGTCATTAATTTGCGTTTCCCTGTTAGTTAACACTAAATCTAAAATATTATTTTCCCGTGTTGGTTCCTTAATGTGTTGCGTAAGAAAGCAATCGTCAATTAATTCTAGAAAATCTTCTGCTTCACTATTCCCTGTTTTGTTCAACCAGTTTATTCCGCTAAAATTAAAGTCACCCATGACATAAATACTGTTAGATCTAGATGCTCTAGATATTTCATCCCATAGATGCTTTGCTTCCATTCTGTCTAAATTTGGTGGCCTATATATTACTCCTATTATAATATTATTAGCTTTTTCGTTTAATTCAATCCAAATAGTTTCTGTGTGTGGCTCTGTTTTGATTCCCTCTTTGAGACTACATTTCAAATTGTCCCTAACATATATGGCTACTCCACCTCCTCGTCTAATATATCTATCTGTGTGAAATAGTTTAAATCCATATATTTGATATTCAGCTAATAGTTCTCTATTTTCTACATTCATCCACGTTTCGGTAAGTGCAATAATATCTATTTTTTCTGTGCAGACAAGAGCATTTAATTCGTTAATTTTATTTCTTAGACTTCTACTGTTAGTGTAATATACCCTAAGTGAATTGTTATTTTGCGGACCTTCTCTTTCCCTGATCGTTTTGCCAATTCCTTTCTCCCACAAACACATACTTTTATTACCTCCTTCCTCCAAATCAATTCCCATACCTCTATCTACTAACAGTTTAAACCCAAACAAACACCTCTAACCACTTCTTCTAGCGAGTTCGCAACAGCAACAACCCCAGCTCTCGATAGATGCACCCCATCACGAGCATACATTTCATTTCTTCCATAGAAGTGTTCCCAGTTGTCTATGAAAGATATTGCATTTGATTTGCAATATCTTTCCAGCCGGCAATTGACACCAAGTGCCCTCGATATCCATTCATTTCCCACTCCCTTTCTTGGAAGAATGCCACATATGATCGGGATTCCTCCCTTGCTCCTAACTAACTCTATGGCTGTTTTATACCTCTGAATCAGTTCCTCACTCCTGACTCGACCAACATCATTTCCTCCCACGCTAATGCAAATAATGGGATTGTTCCCATTACCAGCCATAATATCATTCATGTTGTTTATAATATCACCAATGCCAGCTCCGGGATAGCAAACCCTTAACCTGTTCCCCCTATCTCTAGCACAAAACGTTCTATCCAAATACCTTATCTGGGAATCTCCCACAACTAATGTTTGCTTAGGTACTTCCTTTACTTTCTGAGGGGCCTGCGCTTCCTTTCTCTTCGTTGCTTTCCCTTTTGCGCGATCCACAGTCTCTCCACAGCACTCGTCCTCCAAAACGTCAAATGAATTTGAAGTTGGTATGGCGTTTGAAGGCGGCTTTATCAAAGTCTTCTTAAGGCCCCTGTCTTTCGCAACTCTCCAAGACGAGGTCCCTTTACTGCTGGTCTCCTCCTTCGTTTCTTCTCGTTGTTTTTTAAGCTGACGCACCTCCTCCCGCAGAGAGTCCAACTCTGTCCTCAGGGCTCCCACTAGAGTCACCAGGTCCTTCACTACAACTTCCATATTGCTATGATAATATAACAACACTCAGGAGCTCCGGTTAACACAACCTCTCACTGTGACTTCACCTGACCGACTGACGAAGGATTAGTGAATAATGGAAGGATTAGTGAATGATTTGGTGAGTTTGGTTGGAGCTCTGAGAGCAGAGATGGATTCCCTGCGGGAGGAGGTACGACGGCTGAGACTTCGAGAGGAAATGAAGGAGGAGACCAGTGTTGACGAGACCTCATCGTGGAGAGTAGTGAAAGACAGGGGTCTTAAGAAGACCTTGACAAGGCCGCCTACAGACGCCCTAAGGACGGCAAATTCATTTGCCGTGTTAGAGGACGAGTGCTGTAGTGCGCCTGCAGCGAGGAAATCAGCGAGGAACGGCGGAGCGCAGGCCCCTCAGGCACCTCAGAAAGTTAAGGCGGTACAGAAGCGAATTTTGGTTGTGAGAGATTCCCAGGTGAGGTATTTAGACAGAACGTTTTGTGCCAGAGATAGGGGGAACAGATTAAGGGTTTGCTATCCGGGAGCTGGAATTGCTGATATTGTTGAAAACATGAATGATATTATGACGGGAAATGGGAACAAACCCATTATTTGTATTAGTGCAGGGGGTAATGATGTTGGTCGAGTTAGGAGTGAGGAAGTAATACAGAGATTTAGGACAGCTATTGAATTAGTTTGGAGCAAGGGAGGAATCCCGATCATATGTGGCATTCTTCCAAGAAAGGGAGTGGGAAATGAATGGATGTCAAGGGCACTTGGTGTCAAGTGCCGGCTGGAAAGATATTGCAAATCAAATGCAATATCTTTCATAGACAACTGGGAACACTTCTATGGAAGAAATGGAATGTATGCTCGTGATGGGGTGCATCTATCGAGAGCTGGGGTTGTTGCTGTTGCGAACTCGTTGGAAGAAGTGGTTAGAGGTGTTTGTTTGGGTTTAAACTGTTAGTAGATAGAGGTATGGGAATTGATTTGGAGGAAGGAGATAATAAAAGTACGTGTTTGTGGGAGAAAGGAATTGGCAAAATGATCAGGGAAAGAGAAGGGCCTCAAAATAACAATTCACTTAGGGTATATTACACTAACAGTAGAAGTCTAAGAAATAAAGTTAACGAATTAAATGCTCTTGTCTGTACAGAAAAAATAGATATTATTGCACTGACCGAAACGTGGATGAATATAGAAACTAGAGAACTATTAGCTGAATATCAAATAAATGGATTTAAACTATTTCACACAGATAGATATATTAGACGAGGAGGGGGGAGTAGCCATATATGTTAGGGACAATTTGAAATGTAGTCTCAAAGAGGGAATCAAAACTGAGCCACACACAGAAACTATTTGGATAGAATTATACGTAAAAGATAATAATATTATAATAGAAAAGATAATAATATTATAATAGGAGTTATATATAGGCCACCAAATTTAGACAGAATGGAAGCAAAGCATCTATAGGATGAAATATCTAGGGCATCTAGATCTAACAGTATTTACGTCATGGGTGACTTTAATTTTAGTGGAATAAACTGGTTGAACAAAACAGGGAATAGTGAAGCAGAAGATTTTCTAGAATTAATTGACGATTGCTTTCTTACGCAACATATTAAGGAACTAACACGGGAAAACAATATTTTAGATTTAGTGTTAACTAACAGGGAAACACAAATTAATGACATCGAATTAGGGAGTGAGCTAGGGAACAGTGATCACAAAGAAATCAGATTTAGCATTGAATGGAATAGACCTGTAGGAGAAAATTCTGTTAAAGTGCCAGATTTTCGAAAAGCTGATTTTAATAGCCTAAGAAATTTTTTTGGTCAAATTGATTGGAAAGTCTTGGGTATGGGGTGGGGGGCCGGTCTTGGAGCGAGACATGAACCCAGCGATAGGTGACGAAAATGGGGATTTCGATGTGGATTCAATATATAACTTATTTAAGAATATTCTAAACAAAGCACAATAACGTAGTATACCATACAAATTGAATAGATCGAATACTAATGACCCAAAGTGGATAACAAAGAATTTGAAGAACCGTATAGGTAAAAAGAGAGCTTGGTACAAAAAGATTAAAAATGGGGAGGTCACTTTAAAACAGGAATTCGTACAACTGGTTATAAATGTTAAAAAAGAGACAAGGAAAGCAAAAAGAAACTATGAAGTTCACAAGGCAGGGCAAGCAAAGACAAATCCTAAAGGGTTTTTTCAGTTATATCGTACTAAGACTAGGGAAAGGATAGGTCCATTAAAAACTGAGACAGGTCAAATAACAAATAGTGATGAAGAGATGAGTAGTATTTTTAATAAATATTTTGTATCTGTATTTACTAAAGAGGAACTTAACAATATGCCTTCAGCCGAACAAGTCTATGTGGGTGGGGACGAGGACAGGTTGACGAGTTTAGCAGTTACCAGGGAGGATGTTCTTAAACAAATAGTAAAACTCAAAGCAAACAAATCCCCACGGCCGGATGAAGTGTTTGCCAGGGTGCTTAAAGAATGCAAAGAGGAGCTTTGTGACCCACTGTCAACCATATTTAATAAATCAATAGAGTCAGGCAGAGTGCCAGAGTTTTGGAAAGTTGCTAATGTGATAATAGTTTTTAAGAAAGGAGATAGATCACTTGCGTCTAACTATCGACCAATTAGCCTAACGTCTATTGTGGGAAAGTTACTCGAATCTATAATAGCAAATAAAGTTCGTCTTCATCTTGAAAAACATAAATTAATAATTGAGTCGCAACATGGTTTTATAAATGGCCGTTCATGTTTAACATAAGAACATAAGAACAAAGGTAACTGCAGAAGGCCTATTGGCCCATTCGAGGCAGCTCCTATTCTATAACCACCCAATCCCACTCATATACTTGTCCAATCCGCGCTTGAAACAATCGAGGGACCCCACCTCCACCACGTTACGCGGCAATTGGTTCCACAAATCAACAACCCTGTTACTGAACCAGTATTTACCCAAGTCTTTCCTAAATCTAAACTTATCCAATTTATACCCATTGTTTCGTGTTCTGTCCTGTGTTGATACTTTTAATACCCTATTAATATCCCCCTTGTTATGTCCATTCACCCACTTGTAAACCTCTATCATGTCACCCCTAACTCTTCGCCTTTCCAGTGAATGCAACTTAAGCTTTGTTAATCTTTCTTCATATGAAAGATTTCTAATTTGGGGAATTAACTTAGTCATCCTACGCTGGACACGTTCAAGTGAATTTATATCCATTCTATAATATGGCGACCAAAACTGAACTGCATAATCTAAATGGGGCCTAACTAGAGCAAGATATAGCTTGAGAACCACACCAGGTGTCTTGTTACTAACGCTGCGATTAATAAATCCAAGTGTCCGATTTGCCTTATTACGAACATTTATGCATTGATCCTTTTGTTTTAAATTCTTACTAATCATAACTCCCAGATCCCTTTCGCAATCCGACTTCGCAATCACAACACCATCTAGCTCGTATCTTGTAACTCTATCATCATTACCTAACCTCAGAACTTTACATTTATCAGCATTAAACTGCATCTGCCAATCCTTTGACCATTTCAAAACCCTATCTAGATCAACTTGAAGTGATAGTGAGTCCTCCTCCGAATTAATTTCCCTACCGATTTTCGTATCATCGGCAAATTTGCAAATGTTGCTACTCAAACCTGAATCTAAATCATTTATATATACTACAAACAACAGAGGTCCCAGGACAGAGCCCTGAGGCACTCCACTTACAACATTTTCCCACTCTGTTAATTTGTTAACAGTTAAGATAACTTGTTAAGATAACAAATTTGTTATCTTTTTATTCTAGCATTGTCGAGGCAGTTGATAGTGGTAAGGATTGCGATGTTGTGTACCTTGACTTTAGCAAAGCTTTTGATACAGTGCCACATGAAAGACTGATTAAAAAGTTAGAGTCTCATGGTATTCGGGGTGCTATATTAAGCTGGATTAGGGCATGGCTATACCAAAGGAAACAGAGAGTTACTATAAATGGAGTCAAGTCAGAGTGGGAAAATGTTGTAAGTGGAGTGCCTAAGGGCTCTGTCCTGGGCCTCTGTTGTTTATAATATATATAAATGATTTAGATTCAGGTTCGAGTAGCAACATTTGCAAATTTGCCGATGATACGAAAATCGGTAGGGAAATTAATTCGGAGGAGGACTCACTATCTCTTCAAGTTGATCTAGATAGGGTTTTGAAATGGTCGAAGGATTGGCAGATGCAGTTTAATGATGATAAATGTAAAGTTCTGAGGTTAGATAATGACGATAGGGTTACAAGATACGAGCTAGATAGTGTTGAGATTGCGAAGTCGAATTGCAAAAGGGATCTGGGAGTTATGATTAGCAAGAATTTAAAACAAAAGGATCAATGCATAAATGTTCGTAATAAGGCAAATCGGACACTTGGATTTATTAATCGCAGCGTTAGTAACAAGACACCTGGTGTGGTTCTCAAGCTATATCTTGCTCTAGTTAGGCCCCATTTAGATTATGCAGTTCAGTTTTGGTCGCCATATTATAGAATGGATATAAATTCACTTGAACGTGTCCAGCGTAGGATGACTAAGTTAAGAACATAAGAACATAAGAACAAAGGTAACTGCAGAAGGCCTATTGGCCCATACGAGGCAGCTCCTATTCTATAACCACCCAATCCCACTCATATATTTGTCCAACCCGTGCTTGAAACAATCGAGGGACCCCACCTCCACAATGTTACGCGGCAATTGGTTCCACAAATCAACAACCCTGTTACTGAACCAGTATTTACCCAAGTCTTTCCTAAATCTAAACTTATCCAATTTATATCCATTGTTTCGTGTTCTGTCCTGTGTTGATACTTTTAATACCCTATTAATATCCCCCCGGTTATGTCCATTCATCCACTTGTAAACCTCTATCATGTCACCCCTAACTCTTCGCCTTTCCAGTGAATGCAACTTAAGCTTTGTTAATCTTTCTTCATATGAAAGATTTCTAATTTGGGGAATTAACTTAGTCATCCTACGCTGGACACGTTCAAGTGAATTTATATCCATTCTATAATATGGCGACCAAAACTGAACTGCATAATCTAAATGGGGCCTAACTAGAGCAAGATATAGCTTGAGAACCACACCAGGTGTCTTGTTACTAACGCTGCGATTAATAAATCCAAGTGTCCGATTTGCCTTATTACGAACATTTATGCATTGATCCTTTTGTTTTAAATTCTTACTAATCATAACTCCCAGATCCCTTTCGCAATCCGACTTCGCAATCACAACACCATCTAGCTCGTATCTTGTAACTCTATCATCATTACCTAACCTCAGAACTTTACATTTATCAGCATTAAACTGCATCTGCCAATCCTTTGACCATTTCAAAACCCTATCTAGATCAACTTGAAGTGATAGTGAGTCCTCCTCCGAATTAATTTCCCTACCGATTTTCGTATCATCGGCAAATTTGCAAATGTTGCTACTCAAACCTGAATCTAAATCATTTATATATATTATAAACAACAGAGGTCCCAGGACAGAGCCTTGAGGCACTCCACTTACAACATTTTCCCACTCTGACTTGATTCCATTTATACTAACTCTCTGTTTCCTTTGGTATAGCCATGCCCTAATCCAGCTTAATATAGCACCCCCAATACCATGAGACTCTATTTTTTTAATCAGTCTTTCATGTGGCACTGTATCAAAAGCTTTGCTAAAGTCAAGGTATACAACATCGCAATCCTTACCACTATCAACTGCCTCAACAATGCTAGAATAAAAAGATAACAAATTTGTTAAACATGAACGGCCATTTATAAAACCATGTTGAGACTCAATTATTAATTTATGTTTTTCAAGATGAAGACGAATTTTATTTGCTATTATAGATTCGAGTAACTTTCCCACAATAGACGTTAGGCTAATTGGTCGATAGTTAGACGCAAGTGATCTATCTCCTTTCTTAAAAACTGGTATCACATTAGCAACTTTCCAAAACTCTGGCACTCTGCCTGACTCTATTGATTTATTAAATATGGTTGACAGTGGGTCACAAAGCTCCTCTTTGCATTCTTTAAGCACCCTGGCAAACACTTCATCCGGCCCTGGGGATTTGTTTGGTTTGAGTTTTACTATTTGTTTAAGAACATCCTCCCTGGTAACTGCTAAACTCGTCAACCTGTCCTCGTCCCCACCCACATAGACTTGTTCAGCTGAAGGCATATTGTTAAGTTCCTCTTTAGTAAATACAGATACAAAATATTTATTAAAAATACTACTCATCTCTTCATCACTATCTGTTATTTGACCTGTATCAATTTTTAATGGACCTATCCTTTCCCTAGTCTTAGTACGATATAACTGAAAAAACCCTTTAGGATTTGTCTTTGCTTGCCCTGCTATGCGAACTTCATAGTTTCTTTTTGCTTTCCTTATCTCTTTTTTAACATTTCTAACCAGTTGTACGAATTCCTGTTCTAAAGTGACCTCCCCATTTTTAATCCTTTTGTACCAAGCTCTCTTTTTACCTATAAGGTTCTTCAAATTCTTTGTTATCCACTTTGGGTCATTAGTATTCGATCTATTCAATTTGTATGGTATACTACGTTCCTGTGCTTTGTTTAGAGTATTCTTAAATAAGTTATATATTGAATCCACATCGAAATCCCCATTTAAGTCACCTATCGCTGGGTTCATGTCTCGCTCCAAGACCGGCCCACACCCCATACCCAAGACTTTCCAATCAATTTGACCCAAAAAATTTCTTAGGCTATTAAAATCAGCTTTTCGAAAATCTGGCACTTTAACAGAATTTTCTCCTACTGGTCTATTCCATTCTATGCTAAATCTGATTTCTTTGTGATCACTGCTCCCTAGCTCACTCCCTATTTCGATGTCATTAATTTGCGTTTCCCTGTTAGTTAACACTAAATCTAAAATATTATTTTCCCGTGTTGGTTCCTTAATGTGTTGCGTAAGAAAGCAATCGTCAATTAATTCTAGAAAATCTTCTGCTTCACTATTCCCTGTTTTGTTCAACCAGTTTATTCCGCTAAAATTAAAGTCACCCATGACATAAATACTGTAAGATCTAGATGCTCTAGATATTTCATCCCATAGGTGCTTTGCTTCCATTCTGTCTAAATTTGGTGGCCTATATATTACTCCTATTATAATATTAGCTTTTTCGTTTAATTCTATCCAAATAGTTTCTGTGTGTGGCTCTGTTTTGATTCCCTCTTTGAGACTACATTTCAAATTGTCCCTAACATATATGGCTACTCCACCTCCTCGTCTAATATATCTATCTGAATGAAATAGTTTAAATCCATATATTTGATATTCAGCTAATAGTTCTCTATTTTCTACATTCATCCACGTTTCGGTAAGTGCAATAATATCTATTTTTTCTGTGCAGACAAGAGCATTTAATTCGTTAATTTTATTTCTTAGACTTCTACTGTTAGTGTAATATACCCTAAGTGAATTATTATTTTGCGGACCTTCTCTTTCCCTGATCGTTTTGCCAATTCCTTTCTCCCACAAACACATACTTTTATTACCTCCTTCCTCCAATTCCCCAAATTAGAAATCTTTCATATGAAGAAAGATTAACAAAGCTTAAGTTGCATTCACTGGAAAGGCGAAGAGTTAGGGGTGACATGATAGAGGTTTACAAGTGGGTGAATGGACATAACAAAGGGGATATTAATAGGGTATTAAAAGTATCAACACAAGACAGAACACGAAACAATGGGTATAAATTGGATAAGTTTAGATTTAGGAAAGACTTGGGTAAATACTGGTTCAGTAACAGGGTTGTTGATTTGTGGAACCAATTGCCGCGTAACATTGTGGAGGTGGGGTCCCTCGATTGTTTCAAGCATGGGTTGGATATGTATATGAGTGGGATTGGGTGGTTATAAATAGGAGCTGCCTCGTATGGGCCAACAGGCCTTCTGCAGTTGCCTTTGTTCTTATGTTCTTATGTTATGTTCTTATGGAACTTAACAATATGCCTTCAGCCGAACAAGTATATGTGGGTGGGGACGAGGACAGATTGACGAGTTTAACAGTTACCAGGGTGGATGTTCTTAAACAAATAGTAAAACTCAAACCAAACAAATCCCCAGGGCCGGATGAAGTGTTTGCCAGGGTGCTTAAAGAATGCAAAGAGGAGCTTTGTGACCCACTGTCAACCATATTTAATAAATCAATAGAGTCAGGCAGAGTGCCAGAGTTTTGGAAAGTTGCTAATGTGATACCAGTTTTTAAGAAAGGAGATAGATCACTTGCGTCTATCGAGCAATCAGCCTAACGTCTATTGTGGGAAAGTTACTCGAATCTATAATAGCAAATAAAATTCATCTTCATCTTGAAAAACATAAATTAATAATTGAGTCGCATCATGGTTTTATAAATGGCCGTTCATGTTTAACAAATTTGTTATCTTTTTATTCTAGCATTGTTGAGGCATTTGATAGTGGTAAGGATTGCGATGTTGTGTACCTAGACTTTAGCAAAGCTTTTGATACAGTGCCACATGAAAGACTGTGTAGCTAACAAGCAGGGGTTAGTTGGATGAAGTTTTGATTGTGCTAGGGAGTGAGCTAGGGAGCAGTGATCACAAAGAAATCAGATTTAGCATAGAATGGAATAGACCAGTAGGAGAAAATTCTGTTAAAGTGCCAGATTTTCGAAAAGCTGATTTTAATAGCCTAAGAAATTTTTTGGGTCAAATTGATTGGAAAGGCTTGGGTATGGGGAGTGGGCCGGTCTTGGAGCGAGACATGAACCCAGCGATAGGTGACTTAAATGGGGATTTCGATGTGGATTCAATATATAACTTATTTAAGAATATTCTAAACAAAGCACAGGAACGTAGTATACCATACAAATTGAATAGATCATATACTAATGACCCAAAGTGGATAACAAAGAATTTGAAGAACCTTATAGGTAAAAAGAGAGCTTGGTACAAAAGGATTAAAAATGGGGAGGTCACTTTAGAACAGGAATTCGTACAACTGGTTAGAAATGTTAAAAAAGAGATAAGGAAAGCAAAAAGAAACTATGAAGTTCGCATAGCAGGGCAAGCAAAGACAAATCCTAAAGGGTTTTTTCAGTTATATCGTACTAAGACTAGGGAAAGGATAGGTCCATTAAAAACTGAGACAGGTCAAATAACAGATAGTGATGAAGAGATGAGTAGTATTTTTAATAAATATTTTGTATCTGTATTTACTAAAGAGGAACTTAACAATATGCCTTCAGCCGAACAAGTCTATGTGGGTGGGGACGAGGACAGGTTGACGAGTTTAGCAGTTACCAGGGAGGATGTTCTTAAACAAATAGTAAAACTCAAACCAAACAAATCCCCAGGGCCGGATGAAGTGTTTGCTAGGGTGCTTAAAGAATGCAAAGAGGAGCTTTGTGACCCACTGTCAACCATATTTAATAAATCAGTAGAGTCAGGCAGAGTGCCAGAGTTTTGGAAAGTTGCTAATGTGATACCAGTTTTTAAGAAAGGAGATAGATCACTTGCGTCTAACTATCGACCAATTAGCCTAACGTCTATTGTGGGAAAGTTACTCGAATCTATAATAGCAAATAAAATTCGTCTTCATCTTGAAAAGCATAAATTAATAATTGAGTCGCAACATGGTTTTATAAATGGCCGTTCATGTTTAACAAATTTGTTATCTTTTTATTCTAGCATTGTTGAGGCAGTTGATAGTGGTAAGGATTGCGATGTTGTATACCTTGACTTTAGCAAAGCTTTTGATACAGTGCCACATGAAAGACTGATTAAAAAAATAGAGTCTCATGGTATTGGGGGTGCTATATTAAGCTGGATTAGGGCATGGCTATACCAAAGGAAACAGAGAGTTAGTATAAATGGAATCAAGTCAGAGTGGGAAAATGTTGTAAGTGGAGTGCCTCAAGGCTCTGTCCTGGGACCTCTGTTGTTTATAATATATATAAATGATTTAGATTCAGGTTTGAGTAGCAACATTTGCAAATTTGCCGATGATACGAAAATCGGTAGGGAAATTAATTCGGAGGAGGACTCACTATCACTTCAAGTTGATCTAGATAGGGTTTTGAAATGGTCAAAGGATTGGCAGATGCAGTTTAATGCTGATAAATGTAAAGTTCTGAGGTTAGGTAATGATGATAGAGTTACAAGATACGAGCTAGATGGTGTTGTGATTGCGAAGTCGGATTGCGAAAGGGATCTGGGAGTTATGATTAGTAAGAATTTAAAACAAAAGGATCAATGCATAAATGTTTGTAATAAGGCAAATCGGACACTTGGATTTATTAATCGCAGCGTTAGTAACAAGACACCTGGTGTGGTTCTCAAGCTATATCTTGCTCTAGTTAGGCCCCATTTAGATTATGCAGTTCAGTTTTGGTCGCCATATTATAGAATGGATATAAATTCACTTGAACGTGTCCAGCGTAGGATGACTAAGTTAATTCCCCAAATTAGAAATCTTTCATATGAAGAAAGATTAACAAAGCTTAAGTTGCATTCACTGGAAAGGCGAAGAGTTAGGGGTGACATGATAGAGGTTTACAAGTGGATGAATGGACATAACCGGGGGGATATTAATAGGGTATTAAAAGTATCAACACAGGACAGAACACGAAACAATGGATATAAATTGGATAAGTTTAGATTTAGGAAAGACTTGGGTAAATACTGGTTCAGTAACAGGGTTGTTGATTTGTGGAACCAATTGCCGCGTAACATTGTGGAGGTGGGGTCCCTCGATTGTTTCAAGCACGGGTTGGACAAGTATATGAGTGGGATTGGGTGGTTATAGAATAGGAGCTGCCTCGTATGGGCCAATAGGCCTTCTGCAGTTACCTTTGTTCTTATGTTCTTATGTTCTTATGATTAAAAAGATAGTCTCATGATATTGGGGGTGCTATATTAAGCTGGATTAGGGCATGGCTATACCAAAGGAAACAGAGAGTTAGTATAAATGGAGTCAAGTCAAAGTGGGAAAATGTTGTAAGTGGGGTGCCTCAGGGCTCTGTCCTGGGACCTCTGTTGTTTATAATATATATAAATGATTTAGATTCAGGTTTGAGTAGCAACATTTGCAAATTTGCCGATGATACGAAAATCGGTAGGGAAATTAATTCGGAGGAGGACACACTATCACTTCAAGTTGATCTAGATAGGGTTTTGAAATGTTCGAAGGATTGGCAGATGCAGTTTAATGCTGATAAATGTAAAGTTCTGAGTTTAGGTAATGATGATAGAGTTACAAGATACGAGCTAGATAGTGTTGAGATTGCGAAGTCGAATTGCAAAAGGGATCTGGGAGTTATGATTAGCAAGAATTTAAAACAAAAGGATCAATGCATAAATGTTCGTAATAAGGCAAATCGGGCACTTGGATTTATTAATCGCAGCGTTAGTAACAAGACACCTGGTGTGGTTCTCAAGCTATATCTTGCTCTAGTTAGGCCCCATTTAGATTATGCAGTTCAGTTTTGGTCGCCATATTATAGAATGGATATAAATTCACTTGAACGTGTCCAGCGTAGGATGACTAAGTTAAGAACATAAGAACATAAGAACATAAGAACAAAGGTAACTGCAGAAGGCCTATTGGCCCATACGAGGCAGCTCCTATTCTATAACCACCCAATCCCACTCATATATTTGTCCAACCCGTGCTTGAAACAATCGAGGGACCCCACCTCCACAATGTTACGCGGCAATTGGTTCCACAAATCAACAACCCTGTTACTGAACCAGTATTTACCCAAGTCTTTCCTAAATCTAAACTTATCCAATTTATATCCATTGTTTCGTGTTCTGTCCTGTGTTGATACTTTTAATACCCTATTAATATCCCCCCGGTTATGTCCATTCCTCCACTTGTAAACCTCTATCATGTCACCCCTAACTCTTCGCCTTTCCAGTGAATGCAACTTAAGCTTTGTTAATCTTTCTTCATATGAAAGATTTCTAATTTGGGGAATTAACTTAGTCATCCTACGCTGGACACGTTCAAGTGAATTTATATCCATTCTATAATATGGCGACCAAAACTGAACTGCATAATCTAAATGGGGCCTAACTAGAGCAAGATATAGCTTGAGAACCACACCAGGTGTCTTGTTACTAACGCTGCGATTAATAAATCCAAGTGTCCGATTTGCCTTATTACGAACATTTATGCATTGATCCTTTTGTTTTAAATTCTTACTAATCATAACTCCCAGATCCCTTTCGCAATCCGACTTCGCAATCACAACACCATCTAGCTCGTATCTTGTAACTCTATCATCATTACCTAACCTCAGAACTTTACATTTATCAGCATTAAACTGCATCTGCCAATCCTTTGACCATTTCAAAACCCTATCTAGATCAACTTGAAGTGATAGTGAGTCCTCCTCCGAATTAATTTCCCTACCGATTTTCGTATCATCGGCAAATTTGCAAATGTTGCTACTCAAACCTGAATCTAAATCATTTATATATATTATAAACAACAGAGGTCCCAGGACAGAGCCTTGAGGCACTCCACTTACAACATTTTCCCACTCTGACTTGATTCCATTTATACTAACTCTCTGTTTCCTTTGGTATAGCCATGCCCTAATCCAGCTTAATATAGCACCCCCAATACCATGAGACTCTATTTTTTTAATCAGTCTTTCATGTGGCACTGTATCAAAAGCTTTGCTAAAGTCAAGGTATACAACATCGCAATCCTTACCACTATCAACTGCCTCAACAATGCTAGAATAAAAAGATAACAAATTTGTTAAACATGAACGGCCATTTATAAAACCATGTTGAGACTCAATTATTAATTTATGTTTTTCAAGATGAAGACGAATTTTATTTGCTATTATAGATTCGAGTAACTTTCCCACAATAGACGTTAGGCTAATTGGTCGATAGTTAGACGCAAGTGATCTATCTCCTTTCTTAAAAACTGGTATCACATTAGCAACTTTCCAAAACTCTGGCACTCTGCCTGACTCTATTGATTTATTAAATATGGTTGACAGTGGGTCACAAAGCTCCTCTTTGCATTCTTTAAGCACCCTGGCAAACACTTCATCCGGCCCTGGGGATTTGTTTGGTTTGAGTTTTACTATTTGTTTAAGAACATCCTCCCTGGTAACTGCTAAACTCGTCAACCTGTCCTCGTCCCCACCCACATAGACTTGTTCAGCTGAAGGCATATTGTTAAGTTCCTCTTTAGTAAATACAGATACAAAATATTTATTAAAAATACTACTGTTGATTTGGAGGAAGGAGGTAATAAAAGTATGTGTTTGTGGGAGAAAGGAATTGGCAAAACGATCAGGGAAAGAGAAGGTCCGCAAAATAACAATTCACTTAGGGTATATTACACTAACAGTAGAAGTCTAAGAAATAAAATTAACGAATTAAATGCTCTTGTCTGCACAGGAAAAATAGATATTATTGCACTTACAGAAACGTGGATGAATGTAGAAAATAGAGAATTATTAGCTGAATATCAAATATATGGATTTAAACTATTTCACACAGATAGATATATTAGACGAGGAGGTGGAGTAGCCATATATGTTAGGGACAATTTGAAATGTAGTCTCAAAGAGGGAATCAAAACAGAGCCACACACAGAAACTATTTGGATTGAATTAAACGAAAAAGCTAATAATATTATAATAGGAGTAATATATAGGCCACCAAATTTAGACAGAATGGAAGCAAAGCATCTATGGGATGAAATATCTAGAGCATCTAGATCTAACAGTATTTATGTCATGGGTGACTTTAATTTTAGCGGAATAAACTGGTTGAACAAAACAGGGAATAGTGAAGCAGAAGATTTTCTAGAATTAATTGACGATTGCTTTCTTACGCAACACATTAAGGAACCAACACGGGAAAATAATATTTTAGATTTAGTGTTAACTAACAGGGAAACGCAAATTAATGACATCGAAATAGGGAGTGAGCTAGGGAGCAGTGATCACAAAGAAATCAGATTTAGCATAGAATGGAATAGACCAGTAGGAGAAAATTCTGTTAAAGTGCCAGATTTTCGAAAAGCTGATTTTAATAGCCTAAGAAATTTTTTGGGTCAAATTGATTGGAAAGTCTTGGGTATGGGGTGTGGGCCGGTCTTGGAGCGAGACATGAACCCAGCGATAGGTGACTTAAATGAGGATTTCGATGTGGATTCAATATATAACTTATTTAAGAATATTCTAAACAAAGCACAGGAACGTAGTATACCATACAAATTGAATAGATCGAATACTAATGACCCAAAGTGGATAACAAAGAATTTGAAGAACCTTATAGGTAAAAAGAGAGCTTGGTACAAAAGGATTAAAAATGGGGAGGTCACTTTAGAACAGGAATTCGTACAACTGGTTAGAAATGTTAAAAAAGAGATAAGGAAAGCAAAAAGAAACTATGAAGTTCGCATAGCAGGGCAAGCAAAGACAAATCCTAAAGGGTTTTTTCAGTTATATCGTACTAAGACTAGGGAAAGGATAGGTCCATTAAAAACTGAGACAGGTCAAATAACAGATAGTGATGAAGAGATGAGTAGTATTTTTAATAAATATTTTGTATCTGTATTTACTAAAGAGGAACTTAACAATATGCCTTCAGCCGAACAAGTCTATGTGGGTGGCGACGAGGACAGGTTGACGAGTTTAGCAGTTACCAGGGAGGATGTTCTTAAACAAATAGTAAAACTCAAACCAAACAAATCCCCAGGGCCGGATGAAGTGTTTGCCAGGGTGCTTAAAGAATGCAAAGAGGAGCTTTGTGACCCACTGTCTACCATATTTAATAAATCAATAGAGTCAGGCAGAGTGCCAGAGTTTTGGAAAGTTGCTAATGTGATACCAGTTTTTAAGAAAGGAGATAGATCACTTGCGTCTAACTATCGACCAATTAGCCTAACGTCTATTGTGGGAAAGTTACTCGAATCTATAATAGCAAATAAAATTCGTCTTCATCTTGAAAAACATAAATTAATAATTGAGTCGCAACATGGTTTTATAAATGGCCGTTCATGTTTAACAAATTTGTTATCCTTTTATTCTAGCATTGTTGAGGCAGTTGATAGTGGTAAGGATTGCGATGTTGTATACCTTGACTTTAGCAAAGCTTTTGATACAGTGCCACATGAAAGACTGATTAAAAAGATAGAGTCTCATGGTATTGGGGGTGCTATATTAAGCTGGATTAGGGCATGGCTATACCAAAGGAAACAGAGAGTTAGTATAAATGGAATCAAGTCAGAGTGGGAAAATGTTGTAAGTGGAGTGCCTCAAGGCTCTGTCCTGGGACCTCTGTTGTTTATAATATATATAAATGATTTAGATTCAGGTTTGAGTAGCAACATTTGCAAATTTGCCGATGATACGAAAATCGGTAGGGAAATTAATTCGGAGGAGGACTCACTATCACTTCAAGTTGATCTAGATAGGGTTTTGAAATGGTCAAAGGATTGGCAAATGCAGTTTAATGCTGATAAATGTAAAGTTCTGAGGTTAGGTAATGATGATAGAGTTACAAGATACGAGCTAGATGGTGTTGTGATTGCGAAGTCGGATTGCGAAAGGGATCTGGGAGTTATGATTAGTAAGAATTTAAAACAAAAGGATCAATGCATAAATGTTCGTAATAAGGCAAATCGGACACTTGGATTTATTAATCGCAGCGTTAGTAACAAGACACCTGGTGTGGTTCTCAAGCTATATCTTGCTCTAGTTAGGCCCCATTTAGATTATGCAGTCCAGTTTTGGTCGCCATATTATAGAATGGATATAAATTCACTTGAACGCGTCCAGCGTAGGATGACTAAGTTAATTCCCCAAATTAGAAATCTTTCATATGAAGAAAGATTAACAAAGCTTAAGTTGCATTCACTGGAAAGGCGAAGAGTTAGGGGTGACATGATAGAGGTTTACAAGTGGATGAATGGACATAACCGGGGGGATATTAATAGGGTATTAAAAGTATCAACACAGGACAGAACACGAAACAATGGATATAAATTGGATAAGTTTAGATTTAGGAAAGACTTGGGTAAATACTGGTTCAGTAACAGGGTTGTTGATTTGTGGAACCAATTGCCGCGTAACATTGTGGAGGTGGGGTCCCTCGATTGTTTCAAGCACGGGTTGGACAAGTATATGAGTGGGATTGGGTGGTTATAGAATAGGAGCTGCCTCGTATGGGCCAATAGGCCTTCTGCAGTTACCTTTGTTCTTATGTTCTTATGTTCTTATGTACTCATCTCTTCATCACTATCTGTTATTTGACCTGTATCAATTTTTAATGGACCTATCCTTTTCCTAGTCTTAGTACGATATAACTGAAAAAACCCTTTAGGATTTGTCTTTGCTTGCCCTGCTATGCGAACTTCATAGTTTCTTTTTGCTTTCCTTATCTCTTTTTTAACATTTCTAACCAGTTGTACGAATTCCTGTTCTAAAGTGACCTCCCCATTTTTAATCCTTTTGTACCAAGCTCTCTTTTTACCTATAAGGTTCTTCAAATTCTTTGTTATCCACTTTGGGTCATTAGTATTCGATCTATTCAATTTGTATGGTATACTACGTTCCTGTGCTTTGTTTAGAGTATTCTTAAATAAGTTATATATTGAATCCACATCGAAATCCCCATTTAAGTCACCTATCGCTGGGTTCATGTCTCGCTCCAAGACCGGCCCACACCCCATACCCAAGACTTTCCAATCAATTTGACCCAAAAAATTTCTTAGGCTATTAAAATCAGCTTTTCGAAAATCTGGCACTTTAACAGAATTTTCTCCTACTGGTCTATTCCATTCTATGCTAAATCTGATTTCTTTGTGATCACTGCTCCCTAGCTCACTCCCTATTTCGATGTCATTAATTTGCGTTTCCCTGTTAGTTAACACTAAATCTAAAATATTATTTTCCCGTGTTGGTTCCTTAATGTGTTGCGTAAGAAAGCAATCGTCAATTAATTCTAGAAAATCTTCTGCTTCACTATTCCCTGTTTTGTTCAACCAGTTTATTCCGCTAAAATTAAAGTCACCCATGACATAAATACTGTAAGATCTAGATGCTCTAGATATTTCATCCCATAGGTGCTTTGCTTCCATTCTGTCTAAATTTGGTGGCCTATATATTACTCCTATTATAATATTAGCTTTTTCGTTTAATTCTATCCAAATAGTTTCTGTGTGTGGCTCAGTTTTGATTCCCTCTTTGAGACTACATTTCAAATTGTCCCTAACATATATGGCTACTCCACCTCCTCGTCTAATATATCTATCTGAATGAAATAGTTTAAATCCATATATTTGATATTCAGCTAATAGTTCTCTATTTTCTACATTCATCCACGTTTCGGTAAGTGCAATAATATCTATTTTTTCTGTGCAGACAAGAGCATTTAATTCGTTAATTTTATTTCTTAGACTTCTACTGTTAGTGTAATATACCCTAAGTGAATTATTATTTTGCGGACCTTCTCTTTCCCTGATCGTTTTGCCAATTCCTTTCTCCCACAAACACATACTTTTATTACCTCCTTCCTCCAATTCCCCAAATTAGAAATCTTTCATATGAAGAAAGATTAACAAAGCTTAAGTTGCATTCACTGGAAAGGCGAAGAGTTAGGGGTGACATGATAGAGGTTTACAAGTGGGTGAATGGACATAACAAAGGGGATATTAATAGGGTATTAAAAGTATCAACACAAGACAGAACACGAAACAATGGGTATAAATTGGATAAGTTTAGATTTAGGAAAGACTTGGGTAAATACTGGTTCAGTAACAGGGTTGTTGATTTGTGGAACCAATTGCCGCGTAACATTGTGGAGGTGGGGTCCCTCGATTGTTTCAAGCATGGGTTGGATATGTATATGAGTGGGATTGGGTGGTTATAAATAGGAGCTGCCTCGTATGGGCCAACAGGCCTTCTGCGGTTGCCTTTGTTCTTATGTTCTTATGTTATGTTCTTATGGAACTTAACAATATGCCTTCAGCCGAACAAGTATATGTGGGTGGGGACGAGGACAGATTGACGAGTTTAACAGTTACCAGGGTGGATGTTCTTAAACAAATAGTAAAACTCAAACCAAACAAATCCCCAGGGCCGGATGAAGTGTTTGCCAGGGTGCTTAAAGAATGCAAAGAGGAGCTTTGTGACCCACTGTCAACCATATTTAATAAATCAATAGAGTCAGGCAGAGTGCCAGAGTTTTGGAAAGTTGCTAATGTGATACCAGTTTTTAAGAAAGGAGATAGATCACTTGCGTCTATCGACCAATTAGCCTAACGTCTATTGTGGGAAAGTTACTCGAATCTATAATAGCAAATAAAATTCATCTTCATCTTGAAAAACATAAATTAATAATTGAGTCGCATCATGGTTTTATAAATGGCCGTTCATGTTTAACAAATTTGTTATCTTTTTATTCTAGCATTGTTGAGGCATTTGATAGTGGTAAGGATTGCGATGTTGTGTACCTAGACTTTAGCAAAGCTTTTGATACAGTGCCACATGAAAGACTGATTAAAAAGATAGTCTCATGATATTGGGGGTGCTATATTAAGCTGGATTAGGGCATGGCTATACCAAAGGAAACAGAGAGTTAGTATAAATGGAGTCAAGTCAAAGTGGGAAAATGTTGTAAGTGGGGTGCCTCAGGGCTCTGTCCTGGGACCTCTGTTGTTTATAATATATATAAATGATTTAGATTCAGGTTTGAGTAGCAACATTTGCAAATTTGCCGATGATACGAAAATCGGTAGGGAAATTAATTCGGAGGAGGACACACTATCACTTCAAGTTGATCTAGATAGGGTTTTGAAATGTTCGAAGGATTGGCAGATGCAGTTTAATGCTGATAAATGTAAAGTTCTGAGGTTAGGTAATGATGATAGAGTTACAAGATACGAGCTAGATGGTGTTGAGATTGCGAAGTCGGATTGCGAAAGGGATCTGGGAGTTATGATTAGTAAGAATTTAAAACAAAAGGAACAATGCATTTATTTCACACAGATAGATATATTAGACGAGGAGGGGGAGTAGCCATATATGTTAGGGACAATTTGAAATGTAGTCTCAAAGAGGGAATCAAAACTGAGCCACACACAGAAACTATTTGGATAGAATTATACGAAAAAGCAAATAATATTATAATAGGAGTTATATATAGGCCACCAAATTTAGACAGAATGGAAGCAAAGCATCTATGGGATGAAATATCTAGGGCATCTAGATCTAACAGTATTTACGTCATGGGTGACTTTAATTTTAGTGGAATAAACTGGTTGAACAAAACAGGGAATAGTGAAGCAGAAGATTTTTTAGAATTAATTGACGATTGCTTTCTTACGCAACACATTAAGTGTGGGAACCGACCTGTGAGATTTATATTTATTTAATTTATATGAATCTATATTTACGTTAATTTGTATACTTCGATAGTAATTTGTATAATGATAAGTGGACTGTATTTCTGATAAATTGGTGTTGGCAAGTTCAGCCACATATATTGCTATTTGGCATTTGATTTGCTCAAATTTATCTGCAGCTGCTTGATAATAGCTTTCCAGGTCAGCATAATCAACTTGAGATTGTTGTGACAAATCTTCACATTTCTTGATCTGTCTTGTTAAATGGCCTTTAAGACCTGCAAGGGTTCTTTTCATTCTCCCTGCATTATCCATACTGGCTAGTTGGTGAAGCCTTGTGGGACTTGTACTTGGGCTGCTCATAATACTGAACAAGCACTGATGGTAGCCTAGGGTAAAATTTCTGCACTCGCTAGGCTGTAATCCTACCTCTACTAGAGGTTAGCACTTAAAATTAATACACATTATATATATATATACAATCATACACACTAATGATTTGAGTGATAAACCAGTGTCACTGGAAGTACCTTTAGGTTAGCTCTTCTATATTACCCTAGGATGGAATAGACACTAATTAATCACTCAAAGGTGCAATGATCATAAGTAAATTATTATATATACACAACTCAACTCGAGTTGATAAAATTACACCCAAAATAGGGTCTATACCATTCATTAATGGTGCTAGGTTGTTCAATATAGTACAACTGACTATGGTAATAATGGGACTAGGATGAACAATAAATAGTTCAACTAGTCCCTGGTAATATCCTACCCTGTTGTGGGTTGGCAATTAGTAAATATTATACTGTGATCACTAGTGCAATATATATTAAATAATTCTCTATTTTGGAGAAATAATATACACAATTATTGATAATAGCCTCTTAATTAGCCTCTATAAAACTTCTAATATTATCAAGAAGTATTAAATATTATTAGTGACCTCGCGAAATAAACTCCACAAAATCCGTGAACAATCTTGCGAGGACACAGCCACTAATTTGGCTGGCTTCAATATTAGCGGTGTCATTTCACTGAATAACACGCCACCATATCTGTGGGTGTGCATGAAACCGCTGACTAAGGCTGAACTGAATTGTGGGGGCTCGTGAGCTCGCACGAGGCAACGCCGCCGTCTTTGACTGGCTTTGTATAAATCACACTGCACTAGTTATTTAATGAATCCACTGGTTAACTGGTTCATCCGGTACTAAGATGACCAAATGTGGGTTCAAAGGACCAAATAATCCGGTTCTGAAGGTCCAAAGACTAATGTAATTAAGAATAATTCCCACCATAATAGGTGGTGAATTTATAACAGCATGTGGAATGATATCCCGTTTTCTATAGACGGAAATTCCACTACAATTACATTTTCTATGGGTAACATGTTTATACAACACAGCAATTATTATCTGTCTGTATGTAATATTAATAAATGGTGTCGGATTTTCCGACATTAAGGAACCAACACGGGAAAATAATATTTTAGATTTAGTGTTAACTAACAGGGAAACACAAATTAATGACATCGAAATAGGGAGTGAGCTAGGGAACAGTGATCACAAAGAAATCAGATTTAGCATAGAATGGAATAGACCTGCAGGAGAAAATTCTGTTAAAGTGCCAGATTTTCGAAAAGCTGATTTTAATAACCTAAGAAATTTTTTGGGTTAAATTGATTGAAAAGTCTTGGGTATGGGGTGGGGGCCGGTCTTGGAGCGAGACATGAACCCAGCGATAGGTGACGTAAATGGGGATTTCGATGTAGATTCAATATATAACTTATTTAAGAATATTCTAAACAAAGCACAGGAACGTAGTATACCATACAAATTGAATAGATCGAATACTGATGACCCAAAGTGGATAACAAAGAATTTGAAGAACCTTATAGGAAAAAAGAGAGCTTGGTACAAAAGGATTAAAAATGGGGAGGTCACTTTAGAACAGGAGTTCGTACAACTGGTTAGAAATGTTAAAAAAAGAGATAAGGAAAGCAAAAAGAAACTATGAAGTTCGCATAGCAGGGCAAGCAAAGACAAATCCTAAAGGGTTTTTTCATTTATATCGTACTAAGACTAGGGAAAGGATAGGTCCATTAATAACTGAGACAGGTCAAATAACAGATAGTGATGAAGAGATGAGTAGTATTTTTAATAAATATTTTGTATCTGTATTTACTAAAGAGGAACTTAACAATATGCTTCAGCCGAACAAGTCTATGTGGGTGGGGACGAGGACAGGTTGGCGAGTTTAACAGTTACCAGGGAGGATGTTCTTAAACAAATAGTAAAACTCAAACCAAACAAATCCCCAGGGCCGGATGAAGTGTTTGACAGGGTGCTTAAAGAATGCAAAGAGGAGCTTTGTGACCCACTGTCAACCATATTTAATAAATCAATAGAGTCAGGCAGAGTGCCAGAGTTTTGGAAAGTTGCTAATGTGATACCAGTTTTTAAGAAAGGAGATAGATCACTTGCGTCTAACTATCGACCAATTAGCCTAACGTCTATTGTGGGAAAGTTACTCGAATCTATAATAGGAAATAAAATTCATCTTCATCTTGAAAAACGTAAATTAATAATTGAGTCACAACATGGTTTTATAAATGGCCGTTCATGTTTAACAAATTTGTTATCTTTTTATTCTAGCATTGTTGAGGCAGTTGATAGTGATAAGGATTGCGATGTTGTGTACCTTGACTTTAGCAAAGCTTTTGATACAGTGCCACATGAAAGACTGATTAAAAAGATAGAGTCTCATGGTATTGGGGGTGCTATATTAAGCTGGATTAGGGCACGGCTATACCAAAGGAAACAGAGAGTTAGTATGAATGGAATCAAGTCAGAGTGAGAAAATGTTGTAAGTGGAGTGCCTCAAGGCTCTGTCCTGGGACCTCTGTTGTTAATAATATATATAAATGATTTAGATTCAGGTTTGAGTAGCAACATTTGCAAATTTGCCGATGATACGAAAATCGGTAGGGAAATTAATTCGGAGGAGGAGTCACTATCACTTCAAGTTGATCTAGTTAGGGTTTTGAAATGGTCAAAGGATTGGCAGATGCAGTTTAATGCTGATAAATGTAAAGTTCTGAGGTTAGGTAATGATGATAGAATTACGAGATAGATGGTGTTGAGATTGCGAAAGGGATCTGGGAGTTATGATTAGTAAGAATTTAAAACAAAAGGAACAATGCATTTATTTCACACAAATAGATATATTAGACGAGGAGTGGGAGTAGCCATATATGTTAGGGACAATTTGAAATGAAGTCTCAAAGAGGGAATCAAAACTGAGCCACACACAGAAACTATTTGGATTGAATTATACGAAAAAGCAAATAATATTATAATAAGAGTTATATATAGGCCACCAAATTTAGACAGAATGGAAGCAAAGCATCTATGGGATGAAATATCTAGGGCATCTAGATCTAACAGTATTTACGTCATGGGTGACTTTAATTTTAGTGGAATAAACTGGTTGAACAAAACAGGGAACAGTGAAGCAGAAGATTTTCTAGAATTAATTGACGATTACTTTCTTACGCAACACATTAAGGAACCAACACGGGAAAATAATATTTTAGATTTAGTGTTATCTAACAGGGAAACACAAATTAATGACATCGAAATAGGGAGTGAGCTAGAGAACAGTGATCACAAAGAAATCAGATTTAGCATAGAATGGAATAGAATAATATTGTGATGTTAAGAACATAAGAACAAAGGCAACTGCAGATGGCCTATTGGCCCATACGAGGCAGCTCCTATTTATAACCATCCAATCCCACTCATATACATGTCCAACGCATGCTTGAAACAATCGAGGGACCCCACCTCCACAATGTTACGCGGCAATTGGTTCCACAAATCAACAACCCTGTTACTGAACCAGTATTTACCCAAGTCTTTCCTAAATCTAAACTTGTCCAATTTGTACCCATTGTTTCGTGTTCCCTCTTGTGTTGATACTTTTAATACCCTATTAATAACTTCTTTGTTATGTCCATTCACCCACTTGTAAACCTCCATCATGTCACCCCTAACTCTTCGCCTTTAAAGTGAATGCAACTTAAGCTTTGTTAATCTTTCTTCATATGAAAGATTTCTAATTTGGGGAATTAACTTAGTCATCCTACGCTGAACACGTTAAAGTGAATTTATATCCATTCTATAATATGGCGACCAAAACTGAACTGCATAATCTAAATGGGGCCTAACTAGAGCAGGATATAGCTTGAGAACCACACCAGGTGTCTTGTTTCTAACGCTGCGATTAATAAATCCAAGTGTCCGATTTGCCTTATTATGAACATTTATGCATTGATCCTTTTCTTTTAAATTCTTACTAATCATAACTCCCAGATCCCTTTCGCAATTCGACTTCGCAATCTCAACACCATCTAGCTCGTATCTTGTAACCCTATCATCATTACCTAACCTCAGTACTTTACATTTATCAGCATTAAACTGCATCTGCCAATCCTTCGACCATTTCAAAACCCTATCTAGATCAACTTGAAGTGATAGTGAGTCCTCCTCCGAATTAATTTCCTTACCGATTTTCGTATCATCGGCAAATTTGCAAATGTTGCTACTCAAACCCGAATCTAAATCATTTATATATATTATAAACAACAGAGGTCCCAGGACAGAGCCTTGAGGCACTCCACTTACAACATTTTCCCACTCTGACTTGACTCCATTTATACTAACTCTCTGTTTCCTTTGGTATAGCCATGCCCTAATCCAGCTTAATATAGAACCCCCAATACCATGAGACTCTATCTTTTTAATCAGTGTTTCATGTGGCACTGTATCAAAAGCTTTGCTAAAGTCAAGGTACACAACATCACAATCCTTACCACTATCAACTGCCTCAACTATGCTAGAATAAAAAGATAACAAATTTGTTAAACACGAACGGCCATTTATAAAACCATGTTGCGACTCAATTATTAATTTATGTTTTTCAAGATGAAGACGAATTTTATTTGCTATTATAAATTTGAGTAACTTTCCCACAATAGACGTTAGGCTAATTGGTCGATAGTTAGACGCAAGTGATCTATCTCCTTTCTTAAAAACTGGTATCACATTAGCAACTTTCCAAAACTCTGGCACTCTGCCTGACTCTATTGATTTATTAAATATGGTTGACAGTGGGTCACAAAGCTCCTCTTTGCATTCTTTAAGCACCCTGTCAAACACTTCATCCGGCCCTGGGGATTTGTTTGGTTTGAGTTTTACTATTTGTTTAAGAACATTCTCCCTGGTAACTGCTAAACTCGTCAACCTGTTCTCGTCCCCACCCACATAGACTTGTTCGGCTGAAGGCATATTGTTAAGTTCCTCTTTAGTAAATACAGATACAAAATATTTATTAAAAATACTACTCATCTCTTCATCACTATCTGTTATGTGACCTGTCTCAGTTTTTAATGGACCTATCCTTTCCCTAGTCTTAGTACGATATAACTGAAAAAAACCCTTTAGGATTTGTCTTTGCTTGCCCTGCTATGCGAACTTCATAGTTTCTTTTTGCTTTCCTTATCTTTTTTTTAACATTTCTAACCAGTTGTACGAATTCCTGTTCTAAAGGGACCTCCCCACGTTTAACCCTTTTGTACCAAGCTCTCTTTTTACCTATAAGGTTCTTCAAATTCTTTGTTATCCACTTTGGGTCATTAGTATTCGATCTATTCAATTTGTATGGTATACTACGTTCCTGTGCTTTGTTTAGAATATTCTTAAATAAGTTATATATTAAATCCACATCGAAATCCCCATTTACGTCACCTATCGCTGGGTTCATGTCTCGCTCCAAGACCGGCCCACACCCCATACCCAAAATTTTCCAATCAATTTGACCCAAAAAATTTCTTAGGCTATTAAAAGCAGCTTTTCGAAAATCTGGCACTTTAACAGAATTTTCTCCTACAGGTCTATTCCATTCTATGCTAAATCTGATTTCTTTGTGATCACTGTTCCCAAGCTCACTCCCTATTTCGATGTCATTAATTTGTATTTCCCTGTTAGTTAACACTAAATCTAAAATATTATTTTCCCGTGTTGGTTCCTTAATGTGTTGCGTAAGAAAGCAATCGTCAATTAATTCTAGAAAATCTTCTGCTTCATTATTCCCTGTTTTGTTCAACCAGTTTATTCCACTAAAATTAAAGTCACCCATGACGTAAATACTGTTAGATCTAGATGCCCTAGATATTTCATCCCATAGATGCTTTGCTTACATTCTGTCTAAATTTGGTGGCCTATATATAACTCCTATTATAATATTATTTGCTTTTTCGTATAATTCTATCCAAATAGTTTCTGTGTGTGGCTCAGTTTTGATTCCCTCTTTGAGACTACATTTCAAATTGTCCCTAACATATATGGCTACTCCACCTCCTCGTCTAATATATCTATCTGTGTGAAATAGTTTAAATCCATTTATTTGATATTCAGCTAATAGTTCTCTATTTTCTACATTCATCCACGTTTCGGTAAGTGCAATAATATCTATTTTTTTCTGTGCAGACAAGACCATTTAATTCGTTAATTTTATTTCTTAGACTTCTACTGTTAGTGTAATATACCCTAAGTGAATTGTTATTTTGAGGCCCTTCTCTTTCCCTGATCATTTTGCCATTTGCTTTCTCCCACAAACACATACTTTTATTACCTCCTTCCTTCAAATCAATTCCCATATCTCTATCTACTAACAGTTTAAACCCAAACAAACACCTCTAACCACTTCTTCCAACGAGTTCGCAACAGCAACAACCCAAGCCCTCGATAGATGCACCCCCGTCACGAGCATACATTTCATTTCTTCTCTAGAAGTGTTCCCAGTTGTCTATGAAAGATATTGCATTTGATTTGCAATATCTTTCCAGCCGTCAATTGACACCAATTGCCCTCGACATCCATTCATTTCCCACTCCCTTTCTTGGAAGAATGCCACATATGATCGGGATTCCTCCCTTGCTCCTTACTAATTCAATGGCTGTCCTGAATCTCTGTATTAGTTCCTCACTCCTAACTCGTCCAACATCATTACCCCCTGCACTAATACAAATAATGGGTTTGTTTCCATTTCCCGTCATAATATCATTCATGTTTCCAACAATATCACCAATTCCAGCTCCCGGATAGCAAACCCTTAATCTGTTCCCCCTATCTCTGGCACAAAACGTTCTGTCTAAATACCTCACATGGGAATCTCCCACAACCAAAATTCGCTTCGATTCTCCCGTTTCCTTTCGAGCAGTTTGAGGGACCTGCGCTTCAATGCTCCTCGTTACTTTGTCTTTGCCTCCTGGTTGAACAACAGGTTCACCACAGCACTCGTCCTCTAATACGTCAAATGCGTTAAAAGTCCTTAGGTGTAGGCTATTAGTTGTCGGTTTTGCCATGGTCTTCTTAAGACCCCTGTCTTTCACAACTTGCCAGGACGAGGTCTTCTTAATACTGGTCCCGTCAGTCCTTCTTAATGAGGTCCCGTCAACACTGGCCTCCTCCTTCGTTTCCTCCCGAAGTCTCAGCCGTCGTACCTCCTCCTGCAGGGGAGGAGATACATCTCTGCTCTCAGAGCTCCAACCAGACTCACCAAATCCGACAAACCAGAAACCAGACTCCAACCAGACTCACCAAATCACCAGATACGACAGATCCTCTATCGTATCTTCTCTCCTACGCGCCAGAGGGCCTACCTTACCTTGAGGTGCTTCCGGGGCTTAGCGTCCCCGCGGCCCGGTCGTCGACCAGGGCCGCATCAATATCATTTGATCACCTCAAATGATATGGTGGAAGTGCTGATAATCAAAATAGAGATTTTAAATGTAGTTATTGTCCTTGTATATAAGTCGCCGGAGGCAAACCCTCAGCAGTTTAAAGACCAACTAATGAAAATAGAACACTGCTTGCAAAACCTCACAAATCCAGCTCCGAACATCATCCTGCTTGGGGACTTCAACCTACGGCACCTGAAATGGAAGCACCTGGCTAATACAGTAATATCAGAAAGAATACCAGGAAGTAGCCTAAATGAACAAGCACATGCAAATGACCTGCTACGGATGTGCGACAGGTTTGCCTTAAACCAGCAAATAGTAGAACCAACTAGGAAGGAGAACACGCTGGACCTCATTTTCACTAATAATGATGAATTGATCAGGAACATAATGATTACAAATACCTGTTACTCAGATCACAACTTAATTGAAGTTATGACAACCATGGGGAGTAGACCTTCAAAATCAGTCCAGATTCCCGGTGGAGGAGATTTCAGCAAATTGAACTTCAATAATAAACAGATAAACTTGGAGCAAATAAACCAGGACTTCACAGAAATAAACTGGGAAGAACAGCTTGAAAATGCAAACCTGAACCAGTGCCTGGAAAAAATAAGCTCAGTAGCACTAGAAATATGTTCAAACCGCATACCTCTAAGAAAAAAGAGGAAGAGATGCAGATTGGAACGGGAACGTCGTTCCCTATATAGGCGAAGAAAACGAATCGCGGAACAACTTGAGAGTCGCATCCTATCTCAAGAACGGCGAAGAAGGTTAGGTAGAGAAATAGAAACAATTGAACTCAAGCTACAAGAATCATACAAAACCCAGGAGAGGCAAAGAGAGCAAAAGGCCATCAGTGAAATAGAAAGAAATCCGAAATATTTTTTCTCATATGCAAAATCAAGATCAAAAACCACATCTAGTATCGGGCCCCTGCGAAAGGGAGATGGAACTTTCACCGAGGACAACAAAGAAATGAGCGAGCTACTGAGGACGCAGTACGACTCTGTTTTCAGCGAGCCATTAAACACACTAAAGATTGATAACCCAAGTGAATTTTTCATGGATACGATACCAACATCAAATCATATATCAGACGTCACCCTATCCCCACTGGATTTTGAAGAAGCCATAAACAGTATGCCTATGCACTCTGCACCAGGCCCGGATTCTTGGAACTCCATATCCATAAAGAACTGTAAAAAACCACTATCGCAGGCCCTCCACATTCTGTGGAGACAAAGCCTAGATACTGGCGTTATTCCTGATATACTAAAAACAGCAGAGATAGCACCACTCCATAAAGGAGGAAATAAGGCAGAGGCAAAAAATTACAGACCGATAGCACTAACATCGCACATCATAAAAATTTTTGAGAGAGTGCTAAGAAGTAAAATCACAAAATACATGGAATCACAGCAACTCCATAACCCTGGACAACATGGTTTCAGAACAGGGCGCTCTTGCCTGTCACAGTTGCTGGACCACTATGATATGGCATTAGATGCTATGGAAGACAAACATAACGCGGATGTAATTTACACAGATTTCGCAAAAGCTTTTGATAAATGTGACCATGGTGTTATTGCACATAAAATGCGTTCAAAAGGAATTACCGGAAAAATAGGCAGATGGATCTACAATTTCCTGACCAACAGAACCCAATGTGTAATAGTCAACAAAATAAAATCCAGCCCATCAACCGTAAAGAGCTCAGTCCCCCAGGGTACTGTGCTTGCTCCAGTAAATTTTCTCATCCTCATTTCGGACATAGACAAGAACACAACCTATAGCACTGTATCATCCTTTGCAGATGACAGTAGGATCTTCATGAGAGTAGGCAACATAGAGGACACGGCGAACCTCCAGTCAGATGTAGATCAGGTCTTTCTATGGGCTACAGAAAATAATATGGTGTTTAACGAAGATAAGTTCCAGCTCATGCGCTATGGAAAAAAATGAAAATATAAAAACGGAAACCACGTACAAAACTCAGGCAAATCATAACAGAACGAAAAGGCAATGTAAAGGATCTGAGTGTACTCATGTCGGAAGACCTTACCTTTAAAGAACACAATAAAGTAGCCGTCACAACTGCAAGAAAAATGACAGGTTGGATAACAAGAACTTTTCACACTAGAGATGCTATACCGATGATTATACTTTTCAAAACGCTTGTGCTCTCTAGAGTAGAGTACTGCTGCACAATGACAGCACCTTTCAAAGCTGGAGAAATTGCTGACCTGGAGAGCGTGCAGAGATCCTTTGCTGCTAGAATCCACTCAGTAAAACATCTAAACTATTGGGACCGACTAAAGAGCCTAAAACTGTACTCCCTTGAGCGCAGGCGGGAGAGGTACATAATAATTTACACGTGGAAAATATTAGAGGGGCTGGTCCCAAACCTGCACACAGAAATAACATCACATGAGACCAGAAGACATGGCAGGATGTGCAGAATACCCCCGTTGAAAAACAGAGGTGCAACTGGTACTCAGAGAGAGAACTCTATCAATATCAGAGGTCCGAGACTGTTCAACACGCTTCCACTACACATAAGGGGCATAACTGGCCGACCCCTCACAGTGTTCAAGAGAGAACTGGATAAGTACCTCCAAAGGATACCTGATCAACCAGGCTGTGACTCATACGTCAGGCTGCGAGCAGCCGCGTCCAACAGCCTGGTTGATCAGTCCGGCAACCAGGAGGCCTGGTCGACGACCGGGCCGCGGGGACGCTAAGCCCCGGAAGCACCTCAAGGAAACCAGGCCTCCTGGTTTCTGGACTGATCAACCAGGCTGTTGGACGCGGCTGCTCGCAGCCTGACGTATGAGTCACAGCCTGGTTGATCAGGTATCCTTTGGAGGTGCTTATCCAGTTCTCTCTTGAACACTGTGAGGGGTCGGCCAGTTATGCCCCTTATGTGTAGTGGAAGCGTGTTGAACAGACTCGGGCCTCTGATGTTGATAGAGTTCTCTCTCAGAGTACCTGTTGCACCTCTGCTTTTCAACGGGGGTATTCTGCACATCCTGCTATGCCTCCAGGTCATGTTATGTGATGTTATTTCTTTGTGCAGGTTTGGGACCAGCCCCTCTAATATTTTCCACGTGTAAATTATTATGTACCTCTCCCGCCTGCGCTCAAGGGAGTACAGTTTTAGGCTCTTTAGTCGGTCCCAGTAATTTAGATGTTTTACTGAGTGGATTCTAGCAGTAAAGGATCTCTGCACGCTCTCCAGGTCAGCAAATTCTCCAGCTTTGAAAGGGGCTGTCATTGTGCAGCAGTACTCCACTCTAGAGAGCACAAGCGTTTTGAAAAGTATCATCATCGGTATAGCATCTCTAGTGTGAAAAGTTCTTGTTATCCAACCTGTCATTTTTCTTGCAGTTGTGACGGCTACTTTATTGTGTTCTTTAAAGGTAAGGTCTTCCGACATGAGTACACCCAGATCCTTTACATTGCCGTTTCGTTCTATGTTATGATTTGCCTGAGTTTTGTACGTGGTTTCTGTTTTTATATTTTCAATTTTTCCGTAGCGCATGAACTGAAACTTATCCTCGTTAAACACCATATTATTTTCTGTAGCCCATAGAAAGACCTGATCTACATCTGATTGGAGGTTTGCCGTGTCCTCTATGTTGCCAACTCTCATGAAAATCCTAGTGTCATCTGCAAAGGATGATACAGTGCTATAGGTTGTGTTCTGGTCTATGTCTGATATGAGGATGAGAAAAAGTACTGGAGCAAGCACAGTACCCTGGGGGACTGAGCTCTTCACGGTTGATGGGCTGGATTTTATTTTGTTGACTATTACACATTGGGTTCTGTTAGTCAGGAAATTGTAGATCCATCTGCCTATTTTCCCGGTAATTCCTTTTGAACGCATTTTATGTGCAATAACACCATGGTCACATTTATCAAAGGCTTTTGCGAAATCTGTGTATATTACATCCGCATTATGTTTGTCTTCCATAGCATCTAATGCCATATCATAGTGGTCCAGCAACTGCGACAGGCAAGAGCGCCCTGTACTGAAACCATGTTGTCCGGGGTTATGGAGATGCTGTGATTCCATGTATTTTGTGATCTTACTTCTTAGCACTCTCTCAAAAATTTTTATGATGTGCGATGTTAGTGCTATCGGTCTGTAATTTTTTGCCTCTGCCTTATTTCCTCCTTTATGGAGTTGTGCTATCTCTGCTGTTTTTAGTATGTCAGGGATAACGCCAGTATCTAGGCTTTGTCTCCACAGAATGTGAAGGGCCTGCGATAGTGGTTTTTTACAGTTCTTGATGAATATGGAGTTCCAAGAATCCGGGCCTGGTGCAGAGTGCATAAGCATACTGTTTATGGCTTCTTCAAAATCTAGTGGGGATAGGGCGACGTCTGATATATGATTTGATGTTGGTATCATATTCATGAAAAATTCATTTGGGTTATCAATCTTTAGTGCATTTAATGGCTCGCTGAAAACAGAGTCGTACTGCTTCCTCAGTAGCTCGCTCATTTCTTTGTTGTCATCGGTGAAAGTTCCATCTCCCTTTCGCAGGGGCCCGATACTAGATGTGGTTTTTGATCTTGATTTTGCATATGAGAAAAAATATTTCGGATTTCTCTCTATTTCACTGATGGCCTTTTGCTCTCTTTGCCTCTCCTGGGTTTTGTATGATTCTTGTAGCTTGAGTTCAATTGTTTCTATTTCTCTACCTAACCTTCTTCGCCGTTCTTGAGATAGGGTGCGACTCTCAAGTTCCGTGATTCGTTTTCTTCGCCTATATAGGGAACGACGTTCCCGTTCCAATCTGCATCTCTTTCTCTTTTTTCTTAGGGGTATGCGGTTTGAATATATTTCTAGTGCTACTGAGCTTATTTTTTCCAGGCACTGGTTCAGGTTTGCATTTTCTAGCTGTTCTTCCCAGTTTATTTCTGTGAAGTCCTGGTTTATTTGCTCCCAATTTATCTGTTTATTATTGAAGTTGAATTTGCTGAAATTTCCTCCACTGGGAATCTGGACTGGTTTTGAAGGTCCATTCCCCATGGTTGTCATAACTTCAATTAAGTTGTGATCTGAGTAACAGGTATTTGTAATCATTATGTTCCCGATCAACTCATCATTATTAGTGAAAATGAGGTCCAGCGTGTTCTCCTTCCTGGTTGGTTCTACTATTTGCTGGTTTAAGGCAAACCTGTCGCACATCCGTAGCAGGTCATTTGCATGTGCCTGTTCATTTAGGCTACTTCCTGGTATTCTTTCTGATATTACTGTATTAGCCAGGTGCTTCCATTTCAGGTGCCGTAGGTTGAAGTCCCCAAGCAGGATGATGTTCGGAGCTGGATTTGCGAGGTTTTCCAAGCAGTGCTCTATTTTCATTAGTTGGTCTTTAAACTGCTGAGGGTTTGCCTCCGGCGACTTATATACAAGGACAACAACTACATTTAGGATCTCTATTTTGACTATCAGCACTTCCACCATATCATTTGAGGTGTTTAGCAGCTCAGTACAGATGAGTGTCTCTTTGATGTAGAGGCTGACCCCACCCTGAAGCCGGTGTTTCCTATCACATCTGAAGAGATTGTATTCTGAGATCCATATTTCACATCAAGGTAGTCCTTGGTGTGAGTTTCCGTTAGGGCTGGAAACACTGCATTTGCCTCATGAAGGAGACCATCTATAAAGTGAACTTTGTTGGATTTGCGTGTTTTTATACCCTGGATGTTGGCAAATATAAATGATGTTATCGTGTTAGTGGAAGTGCTGGATGCTTTACTTGGTGTTAATATCTGAGGCTCTGGTAGGGAGGCCACTGTGTTTGTGTCCTCTCTAGCATGTGACCGAGTTGGTGGTAGAGTCTGGTCATTTTTAGCCATTCTTCTCCTCCTCCTCTTGCTAAAAAATTGCAAACGTATCACGAACGTAAGTCCCTTTTCCAACAGATTCCTCTCCTGTTCAGTTAGGGGTACCTCAGAGACAATTGTCTGTTTCAGTTGTCCACTTTTCTGCCTTAATTCCTGTCGTTTCCTGAGTTTCTCCGATCTCCACTGTTCCACCCTCGTTCTCTGTCTCCTCCGTGTTGGTCTCGGTTCGTGCTGTTCCTGCGCTTGGGTCTGTTGTTGTTCTCCTGGTTCCAATTGTTGCCTCTGCCCCTGTTTCCGTTTCTGAAAAAATTATTATTATTGCCATTATTATTATTATTACCTCCCTGTCTGTTGTCCCTGTTATTGTTGTTCCAGGATGGGGTAGTCTCTGTTGTTTTTGCCTATGTTTTCTCCTCGCAGTCGCCGAGCGCTCGCACGCACACTATCCTGCATGCCAGGAGCGTGACCTCTAAGTTTGTGGTGCGCATGCCAGGCGCGCAAAAGGGTTTAACAATTAATGTTATTACTCACTGATTGTTTAACTTTGTGGCAGAGTAATTACTGTAAAGAATTATTGTTTTCATTGATTGACAGATTGTAGTTATCATAAAGTATCTCTGATTAATAACTGTCTTAGTGATGGTAATTAATGTATTTAATTAACGTAATTTAGTATTTGTTTATTTTTATTTGATTGATTGTAATCAATTGTTCTTGTCTGAGTAACAGAACGGTCATGTAATTGTTTTATTGACTGCCGTCCATAGAGGTGTGTGTGTTAACGTAACTAACTTGAGTTACAAACGACTGTCTCAATTACACGTCTTGCTTTGTTGTTATTGTTTTAGCTGTTCAGATTGTTTTGTTGCAATTACTTTGGATAGCATTTTGAGTCCAAGTGAGCCATGATGTTCAGTTAGTTCATTTATATCAGTCGAGAGCGGTACGGACTGGCAATACTGGTTGTTTGATTAGCTGCCATAGTGCCACTGGGAACTTTAACATAACGTTCATTTTTCATAATTCAGAACCTCAGAACAGAACATAATTCGTTCATAATTCAGAACCTAGAACAGAAACCACAACACCCCCAATAAAATTATATTACAAATCAACCATGCACAGTGAACATATAAAAGAGGAAAGAATAATGAAAGAAATAATCCGTAAAGGAGTAAAAAGCACTACTCCTAACCAAAACATAAACCTGATAATATTCTACAAAACCAAGAAGACTTCCGAACTCCTTATCAAAAACAGCCCGAAGCCGACGGAGAACCCTCTACAGCAGTCAAGCGTTGTATACATGTACACTTGCCCCCACGAAGGATGTAACCTTCAATGTAAGTACATAGGTATGACGTCGACCAAGCTGACGAGGCGTTTGACATGCCATCTTCAATCTGGTGCCCCTAGGAATCACATGAGACAAGCCCATGACATTACTCTAACAAGAGAAATGTTGAACAAGAATACTTGCATAATAGACAAAACCCAAGATTCAAGAAGATTACAAATTCTTGAGGCAATTCACATAAGAATAGAGCGACCTACCATGAACACCCAAATCACGGAACTATTTACTCTACACACCATGAGAGTAAGGACAAGACAAGAACATATCGATGCCAACACAGAAGACAATGTCCAACATAACAGGCCAATTACACTGGATTAATCTTTGTGTTTAGATAGGAGATGCCTCGTATGGGCCAATACGCCTTCTGCAGCCCCTATGTTTATCCCTTATGTATCCCCCCATGTTTTTCACCTTCATTGTATTATCACCTGACCTGATGCGGGTATAAAATCAACTAGTATTGTAAGATCTGTTCACTTGAGAATGAACCATGGAGGTTCGAAACGTCGTGCAAATTATACAAATAAGTGTAATACACTCTATAGTAAATCACTTCTTTTCTTCACCTTAAAAGTACGAAAATGAGTTTTGGAGAACTCCTATTCCAATTAAGCCCTGATGCTAAGAAAATAGTTAGAGGGATAGAAGCCCTAAACCAGAAAATAATAAATACAGAATATGCGGTCATATTCAATGAAACATGTTTGAAAGAAAACCTGCTGCCAGTATACACCAATATATATATATATATATATATATATATATATATATATATATATATATATATATATATATATATATATATATATATATATATATATATATATATATATATATATGCGAACAAGCCTGAATGGTCCCCAGGACAATATACAACTGAAAACTCACACCCCAGAAGTGACTCGAACCTATACTCCCAGGAGCAACGCAACTGGTATGTACAAGACGCCTTAATCCACTTGACCATCACGACCGGACAAAATGAGGTGATAGCCGAGGCTATTTGAACCACCCCACCGCCGGCACTCGGATAGTAATCTTGGGCATAGCATTTTACCAAATCACCTCATTCTTTGGGGCAACACGTGAGGAACACAAATGAGAACAAGCCTGAATGGTCCCCAGGACAATATGCAACTGAAAACTCACACCCCAGAAGTGACTCGAACCCATACTCCCAGGAGCAACGCAACTGGTATGTACAAGACGCTGGGGTGTGAGTTTTCAGTTGCATATTGTCCTGGGGACCATTCAGGCTTGTTCGCATTTGTGTTCCTCACGTGTTGCCCCAAAGAATGAGGTGATTTGGTAAAATGCTATGCCCAAGATTACTATCCGAGTGCCGGCGGTGGGGTGGTTCAAATAGCCTCGGCTATCACCTCATTTTGTCCGGTCGTGATGGTCAAGTGGATTAAGGCGTCTTGTACATACCAGTTGCGTTGCTCCTGGGAGTATGGGTTCGAGTCGCTTCTGGGGTGTGAGTTTTCAGTTGTATATTGTCCTGGGGACCATTCTCTTCCCTACATAAAGTTATTTACATAAATACAAGAATAAGATGCTACCTTCAAGATACATCTACCAGTAGCACAAAACGTTTTGACCAGGAGGCAAAACGTACCCCCCAACTCCACACTCCCACACCGGCTCGTCCGTCGTCAACCAGCAAACAACCATTCCCAGCCTGCCTGCTTCTGATTGGTGACCCGCCGATTGCACACCTGCACCTCAGCACCCTCTACCTGAGTCGATGTCTGGGCTTGATCCAGTCTCAAGCTGTGAACAACCAACTTATACACGTCCTGTTTATTGGTGGAGGTTCTCAGCTAGCACCCATATTCTCAGCACCTTTATTGCATTTTTGTCTTTATATTATTCCTAGAGTAAATTATCCCTTTTCTTCATTTTTTATGTTATATTTTTTGACTTGTTTGTTTGCACTGTACATAGACAAAGGATTGTCTTTGTTTTTGATTTGCTTTTCAGTTAATTAAAGTTTCATTGTTCGTACTATGTGTTTTGTGTGTCTTCCCTTACTTTACCACAGACAACAGGCAAGAAGTCTCTTCTTTTTTTGTAAATGTGACAGGCATCGACACCAGCCGTTAGGAAGACTGCCGAACATCTACACTCCTACATTTTCCCATCACATTTCATGGGGGCCTGTCCGGGAGCTTCACTCATATACTAGTATTAGAACATCAATTTGTGGTAAGTGTACTTGGCTTTGATACAGTTGCTTTTCAATATTTTCCTTACTTTTCATATTTATATGGTGCTGTGTGTATTGTGCATTCCGAGAGTAGCATATGGTGAGTGTTGGATAACTTTGGATTACGTGGTGACTGTAGGCCACAGTTAATTTCTTAATTGGTCATCCCTCCCTCAGTGTTATTACTCGTGTTTACCACCTTTTGTCCCTAGGATAGTTCTCACTCTCAGACAGATCATCATTTTGGTACCCTGGTACTTTGATTTGTCTTTGGGTCAAAGCACCCTATCTTCTGCAATCTGAACCGAAGGAGGATACAGAGGGCCATAGTTCCTCTAGCACGGACTACGTTGCTGAGTTGGGACCTCAGCAGCAGTTCTCGTCACCAGTTGACACTCGCACCCCTACACGTCGGTCAGAGATGATGATATTTACTTAGGTAGGGAATTAGCTTTCTTTTTTCAGAGCACAAAGTTCGCTAATTCTGTATCATATTTCATTTAGTGGGAAACCCCTTGCTTCTGTCCTATAGAGACTCGGCAAGGTATGCCTACATTCTTGGACTACCTAATTCACTTTTGGAGCAATTAAATGTTTCATTTGTTTTAGAAACTCAGTTTCATTTATTTAGTAGGATTTTCTTGCTCTTATTCTCTTACATTGAGTACCGGGTACAAGATTTCCTGCGATTTTGATTGACTAATCATTTACCATCCTAAAATTAATGTTAATTGTTAAAGATTAAAATTCCACAGGATAGTTACCAGTTGCCACGTTGTCCTGTTTCTGACATTTACCATACAAGTATATTCATTGTACTTTTATTTGCTATTTTCACCATGTTTCGTCTCCCAGCTTTTCGTAACGATCCAGCAGGTGAAATAGGGACCTTAAGTCGTGCCAAGAAGACCGAATTACAAGCTCTTGCCCACGAGTATCAACTAGATGTTCCCCAAGGAGCCAACAAAAATGACTTGCACAACTTAATATTTGATCACCTTTTAGATGAAGGGAAGATTGACTCTGAAACTCACGAAAATTATTCTATTACAGATAGACATGCTCTGGCAACTATGAAGCTAAAGCTCGAACTTGCAAAGATCGAGCGGGAACAACAAAAAGAAGCCCTCCAGCAACAAAAAGAAGCTCTACAAATGAGGGAAAGAGAGGCTGCCATAAGGAAGGAAGAGCAAGAACGCGAGATGGCCCTAAAGAAAGAAGAGGCTGCCCTCAAAGAACGAGAGGCTGCCCTACTCCATGAGCGAGAGCAGCTTGAAGCAAGAAAACGTGACCTGGAGATACAACGGGAGCACAATAAACATCAAGCCGATAGTGCTCTCGAATATCGTCGACAAGAACTAGCGTTGAAAACTACACACCTCACTTAGCGCCAACAAGTTACAGCTAGTCTTCCCATAAGTTTCAATGTCTCCAGTTAATGCCACCATTCGTTGAGACAGAAATCGATGTGTTTTTCACCACTTTTGAGACCCTAGCTAAAAATCTTAGCTGGCCTGCAGATCAATGGTCTACCCTTCTCAGAGTGCATCTCACAGGTAGAGCTGCAGTTACTCTCAGTACCTTAGCGTCTGAGAATGACTACCAGACCCTGAAGCAAGCAGTTTTAGACGCCTACCTTCTCTCCACCGAAAGCTACAGACGAAAATTCCGTGATTATCTAAAGGCAAGTACCACCACCTTTCTAGAATTTGCCAATAAAAAGAAAAGAGATTTCATGAAATGGCTGGAAGCAGCACATGTCTCTACATTTTCAGAACTGGTCAACCTCATGCTAGCTGAAGAATTCTTGAGACGTGTACCACCTACCGTCCTTTTATATTTAGCAGATAAAGAAGAAACCGACTACATCAAATGTGCGAAGTCGGCTGACACCTACAGCCTCATCCACCGGCTGACACCAGAACAACCTTCCAGTAAGAAGTCTTGGTACAGTTACGATAAAGTGAGTACAGAGGAAGCGAGCTCTCAATTGTATTGTAAGTATTGCAAACTCTATGGACATACCATAGATAGATGTGGGAAGACTCAATACAAAGGCAATAATGAAACTACTAAACCCAAACTGACTCCTCCTAAGTCCGGTAAGCCTGTGATGAATGTTGGTGTTCCTGTTAATGATCTTTCTCTCTTCAGTAAACAACTGTATCCTGGAACTGCCTCTACCAACGGTACAGATTCGGAGGGACGTTTCAAATTTTAAGATCTTGAGGGACACAGCGGCTCTTCAGTCCATAATATTGAAATCAGCTGTGCCTAACTTCACCTACAACGGGGAAACCGTCCTTATCACTGACCTCACTGCTAACACTCCGTATCCACTCGCCAGAGTCCACCTGGATTGTCCTTTAGTGACCGGTGAAGTCCAAGTCGCCTTTTCCCATGCCTGGAGTGCAACTTCTCCTAGGCAACGACTTGGCAGAAGATCTGCAACCGTCCAACTTGATCATAATGGACAAACCCCAGGTGTGTACCTCTGTAATGGATAATCTCATCTTTGAGTATATTCCAGCAGAGGTCCAAGAAAGTGATGAAGTTTCTCCTCCGGTTTTGGTGACCACCCGTGCACAAGCTGCACGACCGCAACCAGCTGACTCTACTGCTACCGGTGTCCCTCAAGACCCTCAAAATCTACCACTGAATCTTACTAAGTTGGAGTTCCGTAAGTTACAGAGGGAGGATCCTTCATTAACACCATTATTCTTCCAGGCTGAGACTCAACCTGACAGTATTCCTGGGGTTTTCCTAGAAAATCAGCTGCTCTACCGCAGGTACAGACCCAGTAAGCTGAAGGAGGATGACGATTGGGCAAATGTCGAACAACTAGTGATTCCCACCAGCCTACGGCCCGATATTCTACACCTGGCCCACGGAGCACTTTCTCACTATGGTTTTAACAAAACCTACCACAGAATCAGACAAGACTACTACTGGCCAGGTATGGTTAAAAACGTCAGAAAGTACGTGCAACAGTATCATACATGTCAGTTGGCAGGTAAACCTAACATCTGTATCCTCAAGGCTCCATTGACTCCTATCCAGGTGCCTGCGGAACCTTTCCACACTCTTGTCATAGACTGTGTTGGTCCTTTACCCTGGACCAGTTCTGGCAACGCCTATATACTAACCATCCTGTGTCCTACCACCAGATTCCAGATAGCAGTTCCAGTAAAGAACATTACAGCTGCTACTGTGGTGAAACAACTATTGAAGATCTTCACCCAGTATGGATTTCCAAGAGAGGTTGAAAGTGACTGGGGCACCAACTTCACCAGTGATCTCTTCAAGAAAACACGGGAAGAGTTCAACATCACACAGGTATTGTCCAGCCCCTATCATCCTGCTTCACAGGGTTCTCTTGAACGTAGTCATCAGACTATTAAAGCACTCCTAAAGAAATTTTGCAATGAAACCTTGAAGGACTGGGATAAACAACTTGACCTCATTATGTGCATTTTCAGAAGTCTCTCCAATGAGTCTCTAGGAGTATCTCCTTAAGTAAGTGCCGAACTCCTCTCAAAGCTTTTTAAGACTCTCTACGTAATGCCACCTTCAGTGACCCTTAGAATGTGCCCCAGTTTCTTCAAAACTTAAACCACATTCTAGAGAGAGTACGTAAATTTGCTAATGACAATCTATTGAAAGCTCAGGAGAGGATGAAAACTCATTTTGAGCAAAGCAGCAAAATAAGGAAATTTAAACCAGGAGACTTCGTGTTGGCATATTTTCCTATCACAGGTTCTCCAATGCAAAACAAGTTTTTAGGACCCTACCGCATCAAGGAGTGCAGAAACAACCACAACTACGTTCTTGAGACTCCAGATAGGTGGTGGAAAACCCAGTTGTGCCACGTCAACCTCCTGAAGCAGTATCAAGGTACTCCTCCCACTGTGTTGGTATCATTCTCCACATTTAAAGGTCCACACCAGTAGTAGGAAAAGGCACTACGAAAGACCATTTTGCTTTTTCCAGCGGTCCTTCGTAGGGCCATGGGTTTTTCCATGTTTATCCCCAACGGTTCTCCGTAGGGCCTAGTCCATTTTGTTACCCCGGCGAACGAGTCGAAGTTTTTTATCAACGGTCCTTCGTAGGGCCATGGGTTTTTCTATATTTATCCCCAGCGGTCCTCCGTAGGACCGCTGGGGATAAACATTCATTTCGTTACCCCAGCGAACGAGTCAAAGTTTTTTATCAGCGGTCCCACGTAAGGCCATGGGTTTTTTCCATATTTTACCCAACAGTCCCTCGTAGTCTCCTAACATTTTCATTCATTTTATTGTCCCCTCCCGAATGTCATATAGAATTTTCCAACTGTTATATTAAAAGGTTCGCTCCTAGGCCCAAGCCATTTTGTTTCAAGGGGATTAAAAGGTCCCTCGTAGTCATACATGTTTTTCGTTACCCCAGTGACCCATGCACAGGCATCGCTAATGGTCAATGACGTCATAAGCTAGCCAGTCTTCATCTTCCCTGAATAACTCCGTTTTCTGTTATAATGTATTTATTCCCATTTTCAATATTTATAGTAAAGGGGGGATTAAAAGGCCGCCTTCTGTCAAGCCTAATGTACAATGACGTCATCCATTATAAGCTCGTTTTTCTCAATAAGGTATTTCCATACTGTTGCCCATTTTTCTAGGATCATTTCAAAGCTAAGATTTCATATTAACACAAGAAATGAGTTCAGCCCTGTCACCAAACGAGTGTTTACCCAGGTCTTTTTCCTAAATCTAAAACTTATTCCAATTTATACCCATTGTTTCGTGTTCTATCTCATGTTTATAGCCTATTAATATCCCCCTTTATCATGTTCATTCTTTAACACCTCTATCATGTCACCCCTATTTCTTCTTCGTCTATCTAGAGAATGTAATTTAAGCTTTGTCCATCTTTCTTCAAGGATCGTTTATTGAGCATAGGGCAAATAAAAATGAAAACCCACTATCATCCATTTGTATGAAAATAGTCCCCTGCCAGGCGTGGTGACTTCAATGCAATTTCAGTAGTAATCCAATATTGCTGCATAAACTCATAAATGTATTTGCATGTACATAAATATATATGCACATCTCACATTCGCTCAAAAACATGCCTCCCCACACCTTGCTATAGCATATAACAAATAAAAAATACTCATTCGGTGCATATATGTATGGACTACATTCAGTGAAAGCATGCCTCTCATGTTTTGAAATAAGGCTTTCTGCAATTACCTTCTTTTCTGACATCTTCATCCCTAATGCGGTGCGAGGTGCCAACGTGCTAAATGCAGACCCTAGGAAGTGCGCACATAAGTGTGAACTCTTAATCAGGCTTAATACCTCAACTGTACTCTGTGCTTCATCAGAGTTGATATTCAGTTACATTGGCTCGTATTTTCGCTCATTGCTCATATTTTCTGTTATTCATAAAGCCGATCAAACCATCCTAACCTAACTTATTATATATAACAAACAAATACATTCTACAGACCAGTTGTTGTTGTTGTTGTTTATCGACGTCGCAAAAAGCAACCTCAGGTATAGGGATAAGGTATTGTTGGCCATTATCGTATAAGTGTCAAGGTATCACAGCACCTGACTGGTCAACTATGTATGACGTCACCAGATGACCTATGCGGCCTTTAGCGTCCTACTGGCATGTGTATTTGATGTTGTTATTATTCAAAAATGACTAGACTAGCCATCCCCACCTAACCTAATCAGAGGTTTAAGAATATACATTTTAGCCATCCACAACTGTAATCATTATGCAATGATGGGTTCAAAAACTAAAACAGCAACCCAAATGTCGTAGCGCAATTTAAGCAGAATCGTACATCTGGCAGCATAGCAGGTGAGTTGAACATAAGAATAAAGGTAACTGCAAAAGTCCTATTGGCCCATACGAGGCAGCTCCTATATATTTATATTACATTATAAATATATTATATTTAAATACCATACTCTCTGTAAATGTCATACTCTGAGTGTACATGCAATATTGTGTAAATGGCATATTTTGGGTGCAACTGGCATATTTTGTATGTAAATGTTATATTTTTGTCTATAAATGACATATATTTGTGTGATGGTATATTTTGAGTGTAAATAATATATTTTGTGCATAAATGGCATATTTGGTGTGTAAATGCTGTATTTTCTGTGTATGGCATAAATTACATCTGATTAATGGGGAAATGGTGGTAAAAAACTAGGCTATTCTCTATGAATATATAGGTTGTGAAGTATGTGTAGGTATGAATGATTGTATTTGCGACTGTTGGTTTAGAAACAAGTTAACTGATTTGTGTAGCAAAACTAGGATTTTTTATTTTTTGAGGTGTAGAAATGATTAGCCTATGAATATAGTGACTAGCATCCAGCTAAGTTGCTAGATGGATAAATTGAGGTGCGACATTTGGATAGCTATTTGATGGATGTGAGGACAGTTGACTAGCCTATGAACACAGCTACTAATCCGCTGTGCTGCCAGATGTGTGGTAGCTACTTGTGGATTATAGTACGATATCTAGCTATAGGGTTTTATAATTGCTGTTGTGTATAAAACTAGAATGACAGCTATTTATTAAAACTATTATTGTAAGTGGGTGGGTATACTTTAAGTGGGTTCCCTTGGTTGTTTTAAGCATAGGGTGGACATGAATATGAATGAGATTGGGTGGAAATATATAGGAGCTGCCTCGTATGGGCCAATAGGACTATTGCAGTTACCTTTATTCTTATGTTCAACTCACCTGCTATGCTGCCAGATGTACGATTCTGCTTAAATTGCGCTACGACATTTGGGTTGCTGTTTTAGTTTTTGAACCCATCATTGCATAATGATTACAGTTGTAGATGGCTAAAATGTATATTCTTAAACCTCTGATTAGGTTAGGTGGGGATGGCTAGTCTAGTCATTTTTGAATAATAACAACATCAAATACACATGCCAGTAGGACGCTAAAGGCCGCATAGGTCATCTGGTGACGTCATACATAGTTGACCAGTCAGGTGCTGTGATACCTTGACACTTATACGATAATGGCCAACAATACCTTATCCCTATACCTGAGGTTGCTTTTCGCGACGTCGATAAACAACAACAACAACAACTGGTCTGTAGAATGTATTTGTTTGTTATATATAATAAGTTAGGTTAGGATGGTTTGATCGGCTTTATGAATAACAGAAAATATGAGCAATGAGCAAAAATACGAGCCAATGTAACTGAATATCAACTCTGATGAAGCACAGAGTACAGTTGAGGTATTAAGCCTGATTAAGAGTTCACACTTATGTGCGCACTTCCTAGGGTCTGCATTTAGCACGTTGGCGCCTCGCACCGCATTAGGGATGAAGATGTCAGAAAAGAAGGTAATTGCAGAAAGCCTTATTTCAAAACATGAGAGGCATGCTTTCACTGAATGTAGTCCATACATATATGCACCGAATGAGTATTTTTGATTTGTTATATGCTATAGCAAGGTGTGGGGAGGCATGTTTTTGAGCGAATGTGAGATGTGCATATATATTTATGTACATGCAAATACATTTATGAGTTTATGCAGCAATATTGGATTACTACTGAAATTGCATTGAAGTCACCACGCCTGGCAGGGGACTGTTTTCATACAAATGGATGATAGTGGGTTTTCATTTTTATTTGCCTTACGCTCAATAAACGATCCTTGAAGAAAGATGGACAAAGCTTAAATTACATTCTCTAGATAGACGAAGAAGAAATAGGGGTGACATGATAGAGGTGTTAAAGAATGGACATGATAAAGGGGGATATTAATAGGCTATAAACATGAGATAGAACACGAAACAATGGGTATAAATTGGTATAAGTTTTAGATTTAGGAAAAAGACCTGGGTAAATACTCGTTTGGTGACAGGGCTGAACTCATTTCTTGTGTTAATATGAAATCTTAGCTTTGAAATGATCCTAGAAAAATGGGCAACAGTATGGAAATACCTTATTGAGAAAAACGAGCTTATAATGGATGACGTCATTGTACATTAGGCTTGACAGAAGGCGGCCTTTTAATCCCACCTTTACTATAAATATTGAAAATGGGAATAAATACACTATAACAGAAAACGGACTTATTCAGGGAAGATGAAGACTGGGTAGCTTATGACGTCATTGGCCATTAGCGATGCCTGTGCATGGGTCACTGGGGTAACGAAAACCATGTATGACTACGAGGGACCTTTTAATCCCCTTGAAACAAAATGGCTGGGGCCTAGGAGCGAACCTTTTAATATAACAGTTGGAAAATTCTATGACATTCGGGAGGGGACAATAAAATGAATGAAAATATTAGAAGACTACGAGGGACCGTTGGGTAAAATATGGAAAAAACCCATGGCCTTACGTGGGACCGCTGATAAAAAACTTTGACTCGTTCGCTGGGGTAACGAAATGAATGTTTATCCCCAGCGGTCCTACGGAGGACCGCTGGGGATAAACATAGAAAAACCCATGGCCCTACGAAGGACCGTTGATAAAAAACTTCGACTCGTTCGCCGGGGTAACAAAATGGACTAGGCCCTACGGAGAACCGTTGGGGATAAACATGGAAAAACCCATGGCCCTACGAAGGACCGTTGATAAAAAACTTCGACTCGTTCGCCGGGGTAACAAAATGGACTAGGCCCTACGGAGGATCGTTGGGGATAAACATGGAAAAACCCATGGCCCTACGAAGGACTGCTGGAAAAAGCAAAACGGTCCTTCGTAGTGCCTTTTCCTACTACTCATACCTCCACAGTGAGACCTTCCCTGCTTCTCCCGAAAGCACTAACACTGAGTCAGGGCCTTCCAACTCGGAAATCCTAACTGATCTTCATACCTATTTGCAGGACAGTAATAGTGCACCTCTCATCAGAATCTTCAAGGAACATCAGAAGTTGTTCAGCGATGATCCACAGGAGTGTAATGTGGTTCAGCACGACATTCAGCTACTCCCTGACACCCGGCCGATTCGTCAACCTTTCTACAGAATCAGCCCGAGCAAAAAGGAAGTTATGCATGCTGAGGTACAGTACCTCCTGGATCATGGGCTGGCCACCCCTTGTGAGTCCCCTTGGGCCTCACCTTGCACCTTGGTGCCGAAACCGCAAGGTAAAGTGAGGTTGTGTACCGATTATCGGAAATTTGAATCTTATGACTGTCAAGGATGCGTACCCCTTACCTAGAATAGATGACATCCTTGACGCCATTGGTAATGCTCGGTATTTGTCCAAGCGAGACTTACTCAAAGGATATTACCAAGTATGTTTGACAGAGCGAGCTAAGGAAATATCTGCCTTCACCACTCCCTTTGGCCTTTACAGATATGAACGCCTTCCATTTGGACTATGTAATGCCCCGGCCACCTTCCAGCGAGCTGTCAACCGCGTCATCCATGGCTTAGATAACACCTACGTCTACTTGGATGATATCGTTGTAGCAACTAACACCTGGGACGAACATCTGCTCCAGCTGCAACGATTGTTTGCCAAGTTCCTGACAGCCGGCTTCACCAGCCGACCCGGGGTCGGGTCGAGTCGGTCGAGGGAGGGGGTAGACGTACCGTGCGCGCTCCGTTAAAATCGTGACATTAACAGGGATTCGTAGGACTACTGCCGTGGATTACTGATTACAGACATAACAAAGTGCATAGTGACCGCTGGAAAATTGAAAATAGTCATTAACAATAGAACTTTGTGTTAAATAGAGAATAAACGGGAGACCACGTGTGAGCCAGTGAACGAGGCTTTGTGTACATGCGTGTATTAGGATAAAAAAAAAACGAAACAAAAAAAAAATAGTGAACGGTGATTCGTGGGACAGTGATGTGGAACGGGTATCACAACAACATATAAGTTGGAAGTGAATATTATAAATATAGAACACTAGAAATATAAAATAGTGGCAAGAGGCGGCATCAGTGGTTATAAATCGGGTAACTGGAAACTGGTGACATCAACCTGGGCCACAAGAGGTCACCTGTACTGACCGGGGGACCAGCCTCGCTACCAACGCTAAGTACCTGCCATAAAGTTTGCACAAAATAACACACATAATATTACAAATATACGATATACATATAATATTATAATATTAAACATATAAATATATATACATATATATTGTTACAAATATACAATATACATATAATATTATAAATATATAGATATATACAACAAAACAAGGCAATATGGGAGTAAATAAACAAATTTGTGGCCACTGTAACAACTCCTTAAAGACGAAGGTAACGGGAATTGAATGTTATATCTGTAAGACTAAATTCCATTCGGCTTGTACAGGAGTGAGTAACACTACGGCACTGAGAGATGGCCACTTGCTCTGGGTGTGTAAAAATGACCTGCCAGCTTGGAATATCCTAAAAAACCTTCTAGATAACATGACGCATGAACGGAAAACATCATTCATTGGAAGCCTACCAGCCATCCAGAAGGAGTGGGAAAGGAACAACAATTCTAATATACAAGGGGCGGAGGCTATAGTCAGGGATGAAACTGAGGCTGAAACTCAGGAAGTTGCAAACTCTGACTCAGTAGGCCAGGATGTAGATGACAGTAAACTAGAAAGTGTACCAGACAGCACTGACAGCTCGATAGGTACAGACACCACGACGGTTCTCGATAGAGCAATTCAGAACAGAAGGACAGACTTATGCAAATTTTATGCAAAGGGCATATGCAGACATAGATATGCTGGTAATAAGAAAGGATTAGAATGCAGTTACCAACATCCCAAAAAATGTTTAAATATGCTTAGGAAAGGTGAGTGTCGATTTGGATCAATATGTCGGTTTTTCCATCCTGACATGTGCCAAACCTCACTAGAGGACAGAAAATGCTATGACCTTAGCTGCCCACACTTTCACGTGAAAGGCACGGAACGCTACATAAAGAGTGGCAAGCAGGATAATGAATTTGGAGGAAACTCTATAAATTTTTTATACCAGACCGGCAGAGAATTCAAAAGGAGCAGCAGGGAGAGTGTATGGAACTGGATGCCAGATCCACTGGCATTCCAAAATTACAGATACAATTACCCACCGAAAGGGAACTACAACTACGACAGAAAACTGCCCTACAACAATCAGTACTGGTCAGAACAAACTCATTATGTCCACGATTAATGGACGTGCCGAAAAAGTCTTCCATTCAAACTATCACTAATAGAGTAACCTCATTCATCTTTGCCAACATACAAGGACTGAAAACAAGAACAAACAACAAAGTACAGTTCATAAATGGCCTCCTCACGGAGTCAAATGCAGTAATTGGAGCTTTCACAGAAACCCATGCAGGGGAATTGTTGGACAGTGAGATCTGGATTCCAGGATATAACCTATACAGGTGTGATAGGAAAATTAGGTCACATGGAGGAGTGGGTCTGTATATTAGGGAAGACCTTGTATGCTCGGAGCTCCTAAACGTTACAAATGAGGTGGTAGAGGTACTGGGATTAAAAATTGAGAAAATAAATTTAGTGATTATACTAATATACAAACCGCCAGATGCAACGGCTGAGGAATTCACAGAACAGATAAGCAAAATAGAGAATAGCCTTGATAATTTGGAGAACCCGATACCTGATATTATTTTCCTAGGTGACTTCAACTTGCCTAGTCTCAGGTGGAAAATAGCAAACAATAATATTATACCAGGAAATCTATCAGGACCTAACCAACCACAGATTAGAGAACTACTTAGATTCTGTGACAAATTTTCACTCAATCAGCAGATATCGGAGCCAACGAGAAATGAAAATATTCTAGATCTGGTCTTTACGAACAATGAAGACATTATCAGAGACATTACGATATCAGATACCACATACTCAGATCACAAACTCATTGAAGTGCAAACGACCATCAATACTCAGAATAGACCTAAAACGTTGATAAAGCGAGAGGGGCTATTCAGTAAATTCAATTTTAATAATAAAAGGATAGACTGGGAGATAATAAACAGGGAACTTACAAACATTCCATGGGGAACTGTTCTAAATAATACAAGTCCTACAGAAGGAATAGAAAAACTTACTTCAGAAGCGTATCAAGTCTGTCTGAAACATGTTCCTTTGAGGAAAGCCAGAAAGAGATCTAACGTAGAAAGAGAACGCAGACGACACTATAAACGCAGGAAAAAAATAACGGAACTGCTTATGCAGACACGAATTTCCCGTCAAAGAAGGAATAATTTAAATAGGGAGATTGAAGAAATCGAGCGGAAATTGAAACACTCATATGAAACTGAAGAAAGGCAGTTAGAACAGAAAGCAATTCAGGAAATAAAGAAAAATCCAAAATATTTCTTCTCATATGCGAAATCAAAAGCAAAAACCACTGCCAGTATTGGACCTATTCGTACAAGTGAAGGTTCATACACGGAGGATGACAAAGAAATTAGTGAAATCCTAAAAAAGCAGTATGAGGACATGTTTAGCACTCCAATAAACAACATGAAGGTGGAAGATCCAGACAATTTCTTTATGCGGGATATTCAAACCCCGGTAAATATAACTGATATAAACACGAGCGCACTAAATTTTGAAAAAGAAATTGAAAACATGCCCATGCACTCGGCCCCAGGTCCAGACTCATGGAATTCAATATTTATAAAGAAATGCAAAGTGCCGGTAGCACAGGCACTCAGTATAGTGTGGAGGAAGAGCTTGGACACGGGGGAGATACCAGATGCACTTAAAGTAGCAGACATAGCCCCTCTACACAAGGGAGGGAGCAAAGCATTGGCAAAAAATTATAGACCAGTTGCACTAACATCGCACATCATAAAAGTATTTGAGAGAGTGATTAGGAGTCAGGTCACCAATTTCATGGAGACCAATGACCTTCATAACCCAGGCCAACATGGATTTCGAGCGGGAAGATCGTGCCTCTCACAGCTACTTGAGCACTACGACAAAGTCACTGAGGCATTAGAAGAGAAACAGAATGCTGATGTGATATACACGGACTTCGCAAAGGCCTTCGATAAATGTGACCATGGCGTGATAGCACACAAAATGAAGTCAATGGGAATAACCGGTAAAGTAGGACGCTGGATACTCAGTTTTCTGTCAAACAGGACTCAGCGAGTAACTGTCAACCATATAAAATCTAGTCCAAGTGCAGTAAAAAGCTCTGTACCTCAGGGTACAGTCCTTGCACCACTGCTTTTCCTTATTCTCATATCAGATATAGACAAAAATACAAGTCACAGCTTCGTATCATCCTTTGCAGATGACACAAAAATCAGTATGAAAATTACCTCGGCTGAGGACGTGAAAAACTTCAAGCTGATATTAATAAAGTTTTCGACTGGGCATCAGAAAATAACATGATGTTTAACAGTGATAAATTCCAGGTACTCAGGTACGGTAAAAATGAGGACCTTAAACATAATACAGAGTACAAAACACAATCAAATGTACCCATAGTAGGAAAACAGCATGTAAAGGATTTGGGAATAATAATGTCTGACGACCTAACGTTTAAGGAGCATAACCAAGCAAATATTGCGACAGCCAGAAAAATGATAGGATGGATTACGAGAACTTTCAAATCCAGGGATCCCATCACAATGGTTGTACTCTTCAAGGCACTTGTGTTGTCCCGTCTTGAGTACTGCTCAGTACTCACTTCCCCCTTCAAAGCAGGAGAGATTGCTGAAATAGAGGGAATACAGAGAACATATACGGCACGCATAGACGCAATAAAGCACCTAAATTATTGGGATCGTCTCAAAGCCCTCCAAATGTACTCACTAGAAAGAAGACGAGAGAGATATCAAATAATATACACCTGGAAGATACTGGAGGGCCAAGTACCAAATCTACACAGTAAAATAACAACGTACTGGAGTGAACGACATGGAAGAAAATGTAGAATAGAACCAATGAAGAGCAGAGGTGCCATAGGCACAATCAGAGAACACTGTATAAACATCAGAGGTCCGCGGTTGTTCAACGTCCTCCCAGCAAGCATAAGAAATATTGCCGGAACAACCGTGGACATTTTCAAGAGGAAACTAGATTTATTCCTCCAAGGAGTGCCGGACCAACCGGGCTGTGGTGGGTATGTGGGCCTGCGGGCCGCTCCAAGCAACAGCCTGGTGGACCAAACTCTCACAAGTCGAGCCTGGCCTCGGGCCGGGCTTGGGGAGTAGAAGAACTCCCAGAACCCCATCAACCAGGTATCAACCAGGTAACCATCAACTTGGGCAAGTCCACCTTTGCTAAAGGTAAAGTGCGTTATCTTGGACATGTGATAGGGAGTGGCAGCCTAGCTCCGTTAAACATACACACTCAAGCCATCCAGCATTACCCACAGCCTACCACCAGGAAGCAGCTCCTGCGCTTCCTTGGTCTTGCCTCTTACTACCGTATGTTTGTGAAGAATTTTAGTACGGTAGCAACACCATTGATCACTTTAACCAGCCCCAAGCAACGGTATCATTGAACCATTCAGCAAACCATTGCTTTTGAACAACTTAAATCTCTGCTCTGTTCTAATCCTATTCTCGCCTCGCCAGATATCACGAAGCCTTCCATCCTTCATGTCGACGCCAGTGGTACCGGCATCGGGGGTCTCCTGATGCAACAACGAGGCGAGGAGGTCCTACCTGTTAGCTACTACAGCTACAAGTTAAAACCACACCAGAAGAATTACAGCACTATCGAAAAGGGGCTACTGTCCATCGTCCTGAATTTACAGCACTTTGCACCGTATCTACAAGGTGCTTGGTCTACCACCATCTACTCGGACCACAATCCCCTACGCTTCTTGCAGCAAGCCCAATTCAACAATCAACGACTTCTACGATGGGCTTTATATCTGCAGAATTTCAACCTGGAGATCTTCTACATCAAGGGTTCCGACAACATCATAGCAGACGCTCTCTCCAGAGTCTATGAGGTAGAGGCAGCTACACATACCACTCTACCATCTGAAGAAGTAACTTGACCCGTAAGAGCAGGCTTCGGGGGAGAGTTGTGACGATAATCTCTTTCAAGAGAGATTGAGCCTGCTCTTCTCTACATAAAGTTACTTACATATATACAAGACTAAGATGCTACCTTCAAGCTACGTCTACCAGTAGCACAAAACGTTTTGACCAGGAGGCAGAACGTTCCCCCAACTCCACACTCCCATTAATTGTTTTTCGACTACCTAACCTACCTAACCTAACCTAACTTTTTCGGCTACCTAACCTAACCTATAAAGATAGGTTAGGTTAGGTAGGGTTGGTTAGGTTCGGTCATATATCTACGTTAATTTTAACTACAATAAAAAAAAATTGACCTCATACATAATGAAATGGGCAGCTTTATTATTTCATAGGAAAAAAATAGAGAAAACATTAATTCAGGAAAACTTGGCTTATTAGGCAAATCGGGCCTTGTATAGTAGGCTGAGAAGTGCGTTCTGGCTACTAGGTACTACTACAATATATATATATATATATATATATATATATATATATAAATATATATATATATATATATATATATATATATATATATATATATATATAAATATATATATATATATATATATATATATATATATATATATATATATATATATATATATATATAACTGAAAACTCACACCCCAGAAGTGACTCGAACCCATACTCCCACAACTGGTATGTACAGGGACGCCTTAATCCGCTTGACCATCACGACCGGACATAAGGAA